>NW_010390043.1:68137-84677 GCF_000710305.1 Buceros rhinoceros silvestris | reverse complement strand
AATCGTAAAACTTATCTGTGGAAAGCAGCAGACACTGTACTCTAGGGATCATTCCTGCACTGCTGGTGAAATCCATCAGGGACCCTTATTTCCAAAGCTCTCATATCTTTCTGGTAATGGTTCACCGCAGCTATTAAATACATGCATAACTCCAAAATCTTTTTTTTTTTCCTACCATTCATTCATTGGATACTGTCATGATTTTTGTGTTATCTGTTTATGAAAAAAATTTTTTTCATACTATTTTTCTACTAATGTAATTTAGGAACTTGAACTGTTTGAGACCACACACTGAACACATATTTGGAAGGAAGCTTAACTTAGCAAAACCAGCATCTAAGGTTTATGGATACTAGATTGTTATGTTACCTTGTAAATACTCGTCTGTACAATAGAGATATGAAAACCTTGGTGGTCTGGGAAAGGAATGAGAAAAATCTAAACTACAAGTCTACGGTCTGAGAGAGACACGGAAGAAGACAAAACAGAAGAGAAAGGGCGAGCTTCTTAATGCTACATTGGTGTTAAGGAGTTTTTCTTCTGAATTTTCAGTAACAGATGACACACTGAGCAATTAATAAAAACGTCAAAGTATTTATATTATTGAATCTATATTTTTGCCATTTTGAGTGTGAATTTGTGCTAAGTTTTAGTTCCATTATCTTTTGAAAGGCCCATCATGTCTGATTACACATGAACTTAGCTGTTACAGCTTCACTGGCTCTTTCTGTCTTAGTAACACTCAGGCTGAGAAACAAGACAATACGTTTGAACAGCTGCTGCATTTTAAGGGTCGACATCTTTTCTCTGTCCACAACCTCAGTAACTCATGTGAAGCCCAATTACTGGGAAACACGGATTTCCTGTCCTGTGAAAGACACAATACAGCGTTTGCAGTTGCAGTGGAAATCTTTAAATGAGTTTGAAAATATATTCCTTTGTGCTACAGGTCATTTCAAGGACTGACAAAGGGTTGGCATGACTGTACCATTTTCTGTTATCTTCTCTAAAACATTATTAAAATGAAGGATGTGCAGAAATTCCAGGAAGATTGTGGTGCCTTCTCTGGATAAAAGGATTGACTTGTATCTCATAATTACAGTTAGATCAAATTTCTCTGTTTGCACATTTCTGTAGGGTTTGAGGATTGTCCCATACTTTTCTTGAGCAGTACTGTTTATAATTTGCCTAAGGCTAGCGGTGAAATTCCTCCCTTCTTGTGGAATGTATGATTACAAACTTGGAGAAATTAGAAATCTATGAGATTAAGAACTATAAAGTCATTCTACAAGCAAAGAATTAAAAAAGAAATTAGTGTAATAACATAGGGGTAGAAAAACATTATTGCCTCTGTTTGCTCATTTTGCCTGTATTTCTTGGTGAGATTTTGACAGGAAGTGATTAGCTGAAGAAACACAGGAAAGATTGGCAGGAGATAATGCTAAGCAAAGGGGTGGAGGAGAAAGTAGAGGATTGTAGAAAGCATCAGTCTTCACAGGCAGAGAAAGCTCATGCAGAGGATTTTCTTGCAGACTGGCCATCTGCAAGCAGGAAGAAATCCTCAAGTGACAGCTGCGTTGTCAGACTGCAGGTCCACCAGAAAACCTCCTGGTCTACTCTCCTTCCTGCCCCTGCTGCCCCCAGGCGTCCTTCACCTGGAAATGGAGGAAGATGACTTCCTAGCTCAGAAGTCTTGTCCTGACAACAGACCAGAGAGTAGTGATTATTCCTTCCACTGCTCTTGTGCTCACAACTGTGAGGGGAAGACACTTCTTCACACCTTTGCACCAAGGACAAGATGGGAAATAAAGGTGGAAGCTGTGTCTTTCCCTCCTCTCTATCTCTTGCATGCCAATCTAGCATTGCTGCTTCAAATCTCCTGCCTGTTTGAGACTGCATGTTCCACTGCCGGTCAAATTTTCAGCCAATAAATAGTCACATTTATTTAATCCAATAGTAAATGACTGTAAACTTCTTTGACTGTATAAATATTTACATTCCTATTTGCATATGAATATGTAATGCTGATAAGGACATTTCCACCAAAAAAAGAATGCCTCAAATTATCAAACAAGTGAGGTGAGAGTCATTAAGTACTTACATACGAAGAAGATTAAGAAGTATATTGAGGAAGGAAAAAAATTACTAAGGAATCATGTCAAGGTATGGAAGGGAGCCAACCTTCTATAACTTGCAAGCAGTTTGGTAAAAGTGTGTTAGACCTTGAATTACATAAGAGTATTAGACTTTTAATAAATAATTCAGAGTATATCCTGTGTCTACTTTTAAAAATCTATATTTAAGATGATTTTGATACTTGTTATAATAGGAACTTTTTAAAATTGCTATTTAAGTTCCTGCTGGCTCAGGTTAATCAGTTGTTCTGTGGTGATTTCTCATTAGAAAAATATCTTTCAAACAGGTGGAATTTTTCAGCCAACCATTGTGTTGTGAACAAAATCCAGGAAATGTGAAAATTAAATTAGACATTAAGAAAATACTTCAAAGTCCAAGGTCAATTAGAGAGTGACATAATTTGCCAAGGGAAATTGGTGAAGCAGAGTCACTGAAGATATTCAAGGCTATCGTAGTAATATATAGGACTAATTATATAGCACTGAGTGCTTTCAAAGTGCTGTGCAGACATGAACTAATTAATCTGCTCAGTACCCCTCAGAGATAGGGAAGGAAGTATTGTGAGTTTTAGTATCACCTGCCACAGCTTCTGGTAAAAGGCAGAAAAAAAATATATGTATTGAACATCACCCTCCTTTGGGCTCTCCCCCTTTGTTAAGTATGTGCACATGTGTGTGTGTGTGCGTATGAAAACTGAAGTTATTGAAGACATGTAAAAGTAAACAGAAAAAAAAAGAAAACTAGAAGTCTGGTTTGGAAGGATATTAAACATGTATTTGGATTGCTG
This sequence comes from Buceros rhinoceros silvestris, assembly GCF_000710305.1. Lineage (NCBI taxonomy): Eukaryota > Metazoa > Chordata > Aves > Bucerotiformes > Bucerotidae > Buceros > Buceros rhinoceros. The sequence goes on along the minus strand of NW_010390043.1, from coordinate 81,754 downwards.
GAAGATGCTACTCTTCCTTTTTTTCCATGTTCCGTTGGGGTCACTAGTGTTCATAGTTAAAACATTAAAGTTTTATTTACATTGATGCTTTACTCTACATTTCACTATATCCTGAGCAATGGAGCAGTAGAAGCCAGGATGTAATTTCTTACCTTGCACTGATTTGCATATCACTTATGTTCTTAGTTTGCCTTACTGCGGTCACTAAGGCCCGTTTTTGCTATGTGCTGTACAAACAGCACAGAGTTTTTAGAGAAAAGACAGCTCAGAAACAACATGTTGTTCCTATATTTGGCTATGATATAGCATATCCTAAATTCTCAGCATTTAAACTAAATAAAATTAGTTTACATATTGCCTCAGTAGCTGCTAAAATGGTAGTCACTTTGGTCCTAGACATGCAGTAGTTAAAATGTTCAGTGGGAGTGTTTGACTGGCACTTGTCGTTTTTGAAAAATCAGAGAGCAGAGAACTCAGAGAGTTCAAAAGTGATGTACTTTTCAAAGACAAAGACAAAGATGACGTCTAGGAAAGGGGATGAGAAGTAGGACTTAGCACTGAACTTAACTGGGGAAGTTATCTACTGTTTTATTCTTTGTATACATGGAAAGAGCACGTTGTTTGTCTTTTTAATTAAATCCGTTGCAAGAACACATGCTCATATCTTTCTTTGAAAGAAAGAATTGTGAACCCTGTCTACCAACTTAAGCCAGAGCATGATAAAAACACGCACATATTTCATGCAAAGATAAGCAGTCCAGCCATTCAGGTACAACCAACTTATCTTTTGTCAAAGTTTTTTAGATTTCTTACATAAAGGAGCCGTAAAATATTTAGAATTATTAGATAGAAATTATAGAACTGGCCTTGTGTGTGGAAACTTATTGTGATATTTAGCTCCTGGCCTCTGCCGCCAGGGGGAAAGCATTGATCACTTCTCTGCTGCAGAGGATGAAAAATGTCCGCTTTATTGATTAACACAGAGGGCTATATCTCTCTACTAAGCCCCGCCCATCGTGGGTGGTTACTGCATTCCTGTAACGTAAGCACGTAAGCACGTAATCTTCCGACCGTCCATACTGCCACCCAGCGTCCATAACAGTGTACTGCAACACTTGTGCACAACAACATTTCAAACTGTCAGTAGCTAGTAAGTTAAGAACAATGAGCCCATATTTCCTAGCTGGTTTAGGAAGCATAATGCTTTCAACATCAGACTTCTGGTCTGTAAGTGAACAGTTGAGCTTGGATATGTTCTTAGTTATAGAGACGTTCATTTGCACCTTTTAGTTTCTCAAGTTCTGGACCAGGGTAGCAGGGAGTATTTCTAGTTTTACCTTTGAGTTTAGAACCTGACAGAGAAAAGACAGTGTCACGGTTCTTTTCACAGTGGCTGCCACCCATCATCTTCTCAGCATCGGAGCCCCTTAAATCTGATGAAGGAAGATTATCTGAACATAATCTTCAATATATTCATTACAGAGAGTTGTGAAATTTCTGAAATTTTTAGTTTTGGAACACAAAATATTGTTACTGCACGACTAGCTAGTGACCAGATTAGTATAAATCTGAGGAAGTCTGAGAGAGGGGGAAAGGGGATTCATAGCAACATTTTCATTCTCTATTTAGAAATCTGAAAACAATGAACAGAAAAAACTACACCCATGGAATTTACTTCCCCAAGGCATAAGCAAGGCCAGAAGTTAAATAAGAGCCAAGTTACATTAGTTTGGATTTGTAAGTGAGGGCTATAAATCTTCACGCGTTCAGATATAACCTAGGCACTGTCAAATAAGAATTCAGAAGAAATTTTTCCTGTAGGCAGATATTTCAGTAGGTATTTTAGTGTCTTTTTCTGATTTATTCAATCCTGACTATTGAAGATGAAATACATAGTCAGAGGCTTGACTCATTATAGCAATTTTTATGTATTTACATGTTCTTAAAGGACCATTTAGACCTTGGCAGTTCAGTCAGACTGGAGGGATTTCAAAGTTCGTACTGATGCCTACACTCTGGCTTTTCAAAATGTAAAAAAAATAGGGCTTATAGAGATATTAAAACTAGGCTAAAGTTTGAAATATCTGGGCAAACCATATTCCTTCCTGATTTTTTTACTATATTCTTGATGGATTGCTGTCTGAGTGCTTTAGACATAACATACGCAGAGATATTTCATATCCATCATTTGTTCTGCTGTAGCCTGCAAAATCTCTTACCCTGGAAAACTTTAGAATAAAGCTTTAGCATATAATGGCAGATCATAGATCTGTCAAAGTAGATCTGCACTACATGTGAAAATCTGTGTGGTGGAAGATGCTTTATTGAAATGCTTTCATTTTCATAATGCTCAAATTTTATCAGCTAAATTATATTTTGTTTCAAACGTAATAGTTAACAGCTTTTTTTGAAGAATATAGAGGTTCAAATAAGTGTTGTAGCAGTTGTTCATTCTGCCCTGCTTTGTGTAAGTGCTATATTTGCAATAAGAAAACCCTAATTGCAAAGTCATATCAATCAAACAGTTTTATGCCTCAGTATATCTTGGAAAAAACCTAAGCAACAACAACAATAAAGAAACAACCAAAAGAAAACCACTAAAAAAATCAAGAAAATAATTTTCTTTCCCCTAAATAATGAATGTTTATATTCACAATTATCTACAGGTAGAGGCTAATTGTTAACAGAGGCTTAGGTGAAGATAGGTCAGCGAAGAATAAAAACAAAATCTGCAGGTTATATTCGGAATTTTCTGGAGATCAAGCATGTCTTTCCATGATGAAATCCTACGTTTACAAAAATTTTACTAGAGGAAAAACAGGACTAGACTTCCACTAAAACAAATAAAGTGGTCTCTCTCCAGAGATGCTAACAATCGTCCTAACGTGAGTTTTGGAGAGCATGCTGGGTTCAGATGTAAAATTCCCACAATGCGAGATTTTCAGGGACATTCAATGCCTTTTTTTTAACCTGTACCTGAAGGCTTATGTTAATCCAGTCAGTAAAGCCAGTAATTTATTGAGCACACAAGGATGGCAGTCATTTAGGTCGTCTGTGTTTACTTTGCTTTTGTAAACTACATTTAATGGAGAGTGATCTCCTGGGACAGCAATTGTATCTCACCACAGCGAGCATGCCATGAAAATCCTCCAGTTTCTACTGCTCAGACTGGACAAGGGTGCCCCTGACTGACTGGAGATTTCTTTGAATTTATGCTCCAGAAAATCCAGTCAAAGGTTGCAGCACACCCATAATGTAAATCTCTGGAGGGAGGATACACCAGTTTAGAAGAAATGTCACCAGTGAGTGGAGACTCATGTTAATCAAGTCCAGAATCTCACCTTTACCTTTCCTGCCTGATGATTGGCACATGTCTAACATAAATACTCTTAAAAAGGAATAACAATGAGGTAAGATTTCTAAGTAACTTTGCTGGATCCTATGGTCCAAACCCTAGAGATTATTTCTTGTTTCATGATCAGTTAAGTTTGGAGTGTGTGTTTATTCATGAATCTCTTGGATTGGGCTATCTGGAAGGCTTCTATGATCATGAGTGAGAACTCCTTGCTTTGTGAGAATAATTTTATTTTACAGTTTTGTTTGTCTCCCCAAAGCCACAAACACTAAAATAAAATAGAGAGAAGGATTTCCGGGCGCAGAATAAACTTTTTTTCTAAAGTATTTCTTGTTCAAAAGGTTCTATCACACATACATCTGCTTAACTTTCACCACACAGAATACACAGAAGTGATCTGGTGGTGATGAATGAGTCACTTAAGTTCTGCTCTCAGAAATGAATGGTTCCATTCCCCTGCCTAGAAGATGATGGAAGAAGGTATTTTGACCAATATGTTGCTTTTTTGACTGGGGTGAGGGTGTATAAGGTAGAATCCAAAGGTCATACATCAATTTGGTGAGAGGGAACAAAGAAAGTTGGTGTTTTTTTGGTTACTTAAGGCATTCTCCTAAGGAAACCATAGGTGTGGAGGGTTGGGTATAAAGTACAAGAACTTTCTTGTGACAATCTGTTTGGTATTACAAAGGAATGGTGTATAAGATGAAGATGGAAAAGATGTTTAAGTGCACACTGGTAGCACAGCTTCTATTTCCTAACGTTTGGTAGAACAAGGAGCTTTTTTTTACTAGAAGGCAGACCATAAACATTCTGTGCATTTACTTGTGTTTAGTCCCTAAATAATTCAATATTTACAAGCTTCAAAACTTTACCTTATGCATGTTTGTTTCTGTCAAACCCAGAGCCACATACTGTTACAGTATAGGGATATATTAAAAAAAAGAAAGTTTGTCTTTATGTTCAAAGAAAGAATATTTTAACTGAAGGAATAATAAGTTGCATAAAAACTTTCTAAGACAATAAGATATCATACAGAACAACAACAACAAAATAAACCCCCTCAAACTCTCATACTAGGATTTAATTTTGAGCTTTCCGATTTTTATCTATAGGATTATTTTTACGGTCAGCAGGATATCAAAAAGTTCTTCACACCTTCAGCCTCTGAGAAAGATGGATGTTACCTGCATTCTGGAGCTTTAAAGGTTATGGAACAACTTCTAAAATTTTTACATATCTTGAATGAGATTGAAGGTGGATGATGTGCTTCCTTTTTCTGTAACCAGTATCCCAGCACAGCACCAGTCACTTAGGTCACAAAAAATAATGATTATAACACTACTGTAAAGCCTGAATCAGTTTCAGTTTGTGGTTCTAAATCAAATTCACCCCATTGATTCAGTGTCCAACAAGATGAAAGCCATTAACATTCTAGTTCAGGCTGACTTGAATTGGATGCCACTGCCAGTGATTTCTTTGGCATATTTCCATTAAATAGTTTGGAAATGTCCCCATAGGGAGATCTTAAATATAAATTTCTCTCTATAATTCTAATTTTTTTTCTCCCTGTCCATTGCAGCTTTAGCTGCTTACAAAGCAGTCTGACTGTTCCAAAGATTGAACTATTCCAGCGCTGCAGCAAGAAACTGGGTTCTGCAAGTGGATGCTGTCAGGCTGAACCCCCAGAAGAGAGCTTTATTCATTCTGCAGGAAGAGACGTAATTTTCCAGTCAAAAAAAAAAAAAAGGCAGCATAAAATTTGTTCCTCTTTTCAACAGTGTGTTCTTCCTGAGTGCATGGACCCAGTGACTTCAAAAGAAATGGAATACAAATGATTACACCATTAATTTCAGAGTTTTAATACAATTCCATTTGGTAATGAACAAAAAAATCTGATTCAGATTGCATTTCTCCTGCTCCTTTCTTAGAGCTTTCCGTGGAGATGAATCATATTTTTGGCACACTGGTAGGACACTTGCCTTTATATCTTACTTTTGCACATCACTGATCTGCTGTTTTGGCAGTTTTAAGCAAACCATATGAAGTCAGTTTCTCCCAGTTTTTCAAATTACTTAAAGCTTCCCATTACTCTGCCCTCTTTAATGCTATTTTTGTTTAGCTATTGGATTTTATTTTTTTTTTTGTATTACCTAGCGATTCTACACGATATTCCACATCCTGCTTCTGGCTAACCTTTGAAGGCAAGCTGTCCTACAGCGATAGCCTTTCTCCTGCCTGGGAGTTCTCCTTCGGTTTATTGCCTGTGGACGGAAACGTTCAGCATTGCGCTTTTACTGCCATCTAGTGCCAGAATGAGAGAAGAAAAAAAATCTCTAAAAAAATCCTCTACCGCGGGGCTTGGTAGCACCGGCTAGAAGTGAGGCTGTTCTAGTTTCTGAGAGAGAAAAAATGCAACATAGTATGTTTAACACAGGAAGTTCTAGAGATCTCTGAGTTTTTACTAGATGCTAAGGAGATGGCCCAACATGTACTAAACTGATGTGTACTTAACCTAGTGCCATCCATTCTGCCCATCCACGAATATCACATTTACTTTAGTATCTACTATTAAACTGACAGTAAAGTGAGAACTCACTGTATTTACACTTCATTTTGATATGACGGCACTTGCCTACTGGTTTTGGCTAGGATGGAGTCAATTTTTTTCATGGTAGTTTTTGTGGTGTTATGTTTTGTATTCGAAATTAAAGCAGTGTTGATAAATCAAGGATGTTTTAGTTATTGCAGAACGATGCCTATACAGCATCAAAGCCTTTTCTGCTTTTCGCATTGACCCACCAGTGACTGGACTGCGCTGCACAAGAAGTTGGGAGAGGACACAGCTGGGACAGGTGACCCCAGATGATATTCCATGACATCGTGCTCAGCAATAAAAGCAGTGGGGAAGAAAGAGGAAGGGAGAGGATTTTGGCATTTTTCTTCCCAAGTAACTGTTACACTTGATGGAGCCCCACTTTTTCTGGAGACGGCTGAACACCTGCCTGCCAATGGGAAATGGTGAATTAATTTCTTGTTTTGCTTTTCTTTCACACACATCTTTTACTTTACCTATTAATCTATCTTTACCACAACCCATTAGTTTTCTCAGTTTTACCCTTCTGATTGTCTCCTCCATACCCACGGGGGGAAATGAGCAACAGGCTACATGGTGCTGAGGTGCCTACCTGTCTTAAACCACTGTAACTTGTAAGCACAGAATAAAGAAACCCATGCAGGTAAACAAAAAAATTAACTTTATATGAACAAAGTGGAATTGTGTCCTGGTTTGGGTCAGAACAGAACCGGTCCTGTTCAGGGGTGTCACTGTGCAGCTCAGGCTCTGCTCAGGGACGGCACTGTCTGAAGGTAACGGCAGGTTTGGGCAGACAGTGGCTGCTCCTGGCAGTGGCAGCGCTGGATGGTCACAGTCGCTGCCAGGGACTGGGGTGCAGAACGGCTCTGGCTTGTACCTGCTGCTGTGCAGCCCAAGGTCACTGCTCCATCCTGTGTCCCACGGTGGGGTGCAGTGAGTGAGAGGCTGCACCTGCGGGGAGGAGCGGACAGGACAGGTGACCCTGCACTGACCAACCAGGTGTTCCATCCCATAGACGTCATATCTGGTGTAAAGCTGAGGGGTCACAAGGGTCAAGCCTCTTCTTCAATGGCTGGGGTCTGAGGAGGACTCTGTCCGTTCTGCCTTTGATCCCGATCTGTGCATCCCTGAATCCAGCTCCAGAATCCAGCTCCTGCACCTGGTTCCCGTCTGCTGCTGAATCCAGTCTGGGCCTTCCCCACTGCCTGCCCACAGCATCAGTGGTGATGGTGACATGGTTTCCACCAGGGGGGTTGGGTTTAGCATCAGTATTGTCTATATTTGTATGTATTTAATTTCATTGTTATTATTTTCATTAAGTTTTAGTTTTCTTCTTTAGTTTTCTTCTCCAATCCATCAGTCTCTCTCCCTTATTCCCTTTCTCTTCCTTTCCAGGAAGTCAGAGGGGTTAATAGAGAGTGTCTGTCATTTGTCTAGTGGCCAGCCCAGCCCTAACCCACGACAGGTTGTTAGCTGAGAAAAGCAAGTGAATCTCAAAGTGACACCCTGCATGTTATCTCAGAAGAGAAAGGAGAGAAGAATGAGAAGACACAGCAATTCAAAACTGTACAAGCAGCTGTCTTTACTGTAAGGTCTGGGCCCTGACGTGATTGAAGCAAAATCCTACGCTGATGAATACAGTGTAAAAATTGAATTTGTATGTCATTTTTGCCTTATGAGCCTGAAATATCAGGAACATTGACAGAAATTTGATAATCAGGTTAAGAAATAGCTTCTTGATGTCTACAAAATATATATAGTACTCTGTTGTACATGGTTCTTATCTGCTAGTTAGTTTTACTTTTCTCATTTTTTTACAATTTTTTTTTCAAGTAACACTCTGGGAGTTGGTCACTGTGATAACTAGCTCAATGGGGCGGGCGTCACAATAATGTAATAGCATATTTTGCTGTAAAAATGCAATTTCCTCCTAAATTTCTATCAGTACTGTTCATAGAAACAGAATTTAAGCTCGCTAATGTGTCCAGTTTATAGTAGTTGTGATGTAGGCAGTTTTGATGGTAGCAGGTATGGTATTAGCAGTAGCAGTGTATCAGTTCTGCTCTGGCTATAAAATTTGCTCTGAAATTGTACTCAGCCAGTCTATGGAAAGTGTGGGGGCTATCCACCTAGCAATCTGTAAAAAGCTTGCATACTTGTAACGGTTAATTTCAGGAAATATTGGATAAAACGCTCCCGACTATACCCAAAACACTACTACTGGCATGAACAGATGAGGTGACAAAATGAAAGAACACGGACTCACTTTGTATGCTCCTTTCCTACACGGTTATCTACTTTATTGAGCATCTTCAAAAAGTCATTGAGAAATAGAAAAAGTAGCTGGAAACCAAAAAGTACTAAGACAAATTTTCTAGTTTCTGCTGCAGAGTAGCTTTTGCCGAAAAGTTATGTCTTCTTGCTCTACAATATATTTGCTTTATATTACCTTATATAGCTGAAAAGAAATTCAGAATAACTCATGCTTGATGAAATATTTCTCAACTGAAATTTAATTTCTTAGTGTATAAAAAAGTAGGACAAAACAGAAGAAAAAGTCTAGAAGAGTATTGCTAGCCAAAAGGAGACAGATTTGCATTTGCATCACTTTTTATAGTGTTAGCTCAGAACAGCTTGGTCCTGTAGAACATTTTGTTTTCAAGCTTATATGTGTAATAAAACACTCACCAAGTAATTGATTAAATATGTCTATTAACATGTACGCATTAGCATCATATTTCCCTAACGATTTGGTTCTGGAATTAGTTTGCACATCATGTTTAAAATAATTAATTCATACGAATATAAAACAGAAAAAAATTAGAACATAATGTTTGCAATTCAGTCACAAGGATGACTTTTTTCTACACTTAATTTTTTTGTAACAGAACAGTAATATGTTTAGACAAGTTTAAAGACTAAAATTAAAGTACAACTTTCCATCATCCCCAAAAACAATTTTACATTTTCTCCCAAATTTTTCCTGAGAGGAGTTACTCTCAGGTTTTACTCTCTGGAGTTACTCTCTGGAGGCAGGAACAGACTATCTTTTAAGACAAGTTCTGGTAATTGCTTTTTGTTTCTCTTTGTTGTAACTGGAACCTTTGCTCTTGTCCCCCAGGATTCAAGAGGAAGAACCACGAGATACAAAAGCCCTGAAAAACGAAAACAGAGAAGTGTTGATTTTTCAGGAGGGCTCTCCCTTTGCTGGAAGCTCTATCACAAAATTATTTGCTCAGGGCTGAAGGATGGAGGTATCTGAGTGAAATGTGTGCACGTTTTACAACACAAACTTGACCCTGATACCAGGAGACTGGAATCAGAAAAATAAGTGAAAATCTGCATTGTTCTGTCTCCCATGGATTGCTGTGTCTCTTGTGTGTTGCTACAAAGGTAGCAGGAAAAGAGAAGCTTGTGCAGCCAAGGAAGACCAGGTATGGAGAGGGACGGACTTTCAGAGGAAAAAGTTTGCCTCTTAGCTAGAGGTTGTGTTCTTCTCCATTTCTGCATCTGTATCCCCACTCATTTCCTCAAAAAGGTCAATGGTTGAAAAATGTGACATTCTTTGACTCACTCTCGTCTTCCTCCTGTGAATGGCACAACTAGGGAGAAGATGGCCCTGCACTGATTTTATTTTGGCTATTCAAGACACAACTAGTGCTCAAGGATTTCAGTTTTCATGACACAAACAGTTTAAGTCAAATTGTGAGCACATGCACGAGACTGTCAGCTTCAGTAAATATTGATTCCACAATTGCACTGCGCGGGCATGTTGCAAACAAATGCACGGTCTTAGGCAACATCCCACTTCAACCCTTAGTCAACTAAAAGGAATCTTAATCTCACTGTGAGGTTTCCTTTGGTCAAAATTGACTGGGCATGATCTGGCTTCCTTGAATTAACATAGCTAGTAGGTGCTATGAAGAAAGAGGAAGGTATCCTACCACATTCTCTTCTGTTATGTCTTGCAAAAATGTGTTGTGGCTCATGGTGAACAGTTTATCTGCGCTTAATTTTTAACTTAGGCTTCATGAATGACATCAGTTGAACACTGTTTTCAGTCAATACTTCACTGATACTGTTTTGTTGACACATTATTAGTTCTTAAGCTTGAGAAACAATAACTTGCTATAATGATATAAATAAACTGGGGATTTTTTCTGATTTTTCTGATAGTATTTATTGATTCAATAAGAAGTTGTCACAGCTACGCCCACTATTGTAAGTGAAACTTCTCACATACTTTGTGAAAAGTTTAAATGCTGAACAGCTAATGATTGCTCTGCATGAGAATTGTTTGGACACTATTGGTTGATACTACCAAAGACTAAAATAAAGAAGATGGGGAAAACGTTTTCTCATCTAAAATCCTAATTTCCTGTTACAGTGTCATACTGTAGATAATGCTGCCATCATCTAATTGTACTGACCTCATAATTATTGAGAAATAAAAAGTAGCAACTCATGTATGATCATTTATAGAACTTAATTGATGAAGTCAATATATTTAATTTAATTCCATTTTAAAAAAGAAAAAAATTACTGAAATAGCAATTAATAAAACAAAGAATATGAACTTTGAAAAATGAGTGAATTTTCCTGATGGCTAACTGAAAAGAAAAGAGAGGGTTTAGAGAACATTATTGGGTTATGGGTTTTGTTTGTCGTTTTTCATGAAATAATTATTCAGTTCTCTTAGTACTCATTTTGTTTTAAATTAATAACATTCTTGTACTGAAATATCTGCATATACCAGTGTGTCTCATATCCTGCTACACTCTGGTATTGTCAACTGCTGGTTATTTTAAGTCATAATGAAACCTGTGCTTAACAAGCTGAAATCAATAAACTTAAAAATGGACAAATCTGCCTTTAAGCAAATGCCAATATTCATTTCTAGTTAAAGGTAAAACATGTACAAATATGATCTTTCAACTAGGATCACAAATTTCACCTTTTAAAACCCTGTTTTAATTCCGATATAATTCAGTATAGGTATTAAAAACTCTAGAAACAACGAATTTACATTTTAATTAAAGAGTAATTAGCGAACCTTTGGGATCTCAGCAATATCAAAGCAAAATTCCTTCTCAGGTGAATTAAAAATACAGGCTTCTCTCAGTCGTTTTTCACTTTTTATCCCCCAAATTCCAGGTTTGTCACTTTTCCATTCTGTGCTGTATGCTGGTTTTGAGGGTGCTATTCTCTCTGTTTCCAGGAGGAGGAGGAGGGAGTAGTCAGAGGTGGAACAGTAAATTATCCCGGTAATAATTTATCACTGTGTTATAATAGCTCTCCAAAGCTTACTAACTAGGAAGAGCTCTGTGTGAATATTGAAGGGCTTCACAATGAATGCTCTAACGCGTCAAGACAAAATAGATGTGAACTGCCCTGTTTTAGTGGTGCTCATCTGGAATGAAACGAGTATTGGATTTTTCGCATTTTCACAACTGCAATACGATTTTACAGTGTGCGGCTCAAGCGGAGCATGACATAACTTTCACAGAATTCATGGCTTGGTAAACAGATTAATCTCAAGGGTGGAAAGTTGAAGAAGGTTAAAAATGGATGTGTTTCCAAAATGATTGTGTTATGAAGTGTTCAAATCCTTGTGAAAATTAACTGATTTTTCCACAATGAATTTGCATGTCATTGTTGTTCTTGCCATCACTGCATACAAACAATGTTGCTATTCTGCTTCCAAGTTCCAACAAGCCTCTTTTTCTTCCAGCGACACATCTTTCCAGCAATTAGAGCATTTCCATTTCCTTTCCATGACTCCACAGAAGCCTGGGGGACAGTGATTTCTGTACTTGGCAGCCCGCAACAAATTCTTGTAAGAGCACCACCATAACAGCAAGTATCAAAATCTTTACTGAATCGCCTCATAATTGCATTTTCTCTCCAAATCAGAACTGTATCTTCACCTTCTGGAATAGTTATCTAGTACTGACAGAGTTACTGGGTTCTTCTTTCTCTAAGGGCATTTATATCTCCATTTCAATTTTATATTTATTTGTGATATCACTAAAGGCTTTCTTCTACTGAACAGGCATAGGCTTTAAAACTTAAGTCTAACTAGTATTCTCAAGATTTTCGATGAATCAGCACTAGAAATCCTCCTACTGGGCTGCCTTATTTACATGTCATGTCATGGTTAGATGAATAATTCTGTGGTCTTGACTATTCTGTGGAAGCATTTCCAACTCAACGGGACACCCGGTACAAATTAACAGCTGCTGGTCAGATATTAAAAGCTTCCATGTGTGGTTTTCAACAGATAATTTCTGAAAGAAGAAGGATTTCAAGGTAGGCTGTATCTAGTAAAATGGTGACATGTTTATGTAAAAATAATTTCTAGGAGAATACACTAAATGAACTCTCTTGTTCAAACATACACGTTACCCGCATGGTTTTCCACAGCACTGATGCTCATGTGGCTCTAGACACAGATCAATTCAATTTCAGAACATAAAAATTAAATACTGACCTAGAAGCAGCACACCTTCTCTCAGAAAACAAAGAAACAAAACTTAAGAAGTGAATGAAGGCATTTATTTCTTTTGTTGCACTAATAAAAACTGATAAAAATAAAATAGTGCATAATAAACAAAGGAGAATAAATCCATCTTGATGCCAAGGATTCTTTCCCCCATTGTTAGGAGATGAAAAGTGAATTGTTTCTGTCTACAGTTATGACTAGCCTACCATGAATGGTAACATTGATGTCCACAATGTCCTCATGGTATGTCTCTCACAAACAAGAATTCTCAGAATTCAGAAGAAAAGATATAAAAAGTTTTTTAAAATAATCTCATGGATTACAGAGAGAGCAAAGTTCCTAGTATAGAATACTTCTAGGATCTTCTAAACCTACACCAAAATATAGACCTTGCATGATTTTAAAACATCGCCTGTAAGGATCTCTTAACGCCATTCCAGTTTTGTATTGGCTATCAAACTTTTACCAAGAAGGACATGGTGACCATTTGCTGAGGGACATGGTTTAGGGACGCTGGCAGTGCAGGGTGAATGGCTGGACTCAGTGACCTTAAAGGTCTCTTCCAACCAGGTGATTCTGCGACCATACAGGAAAACTGAATATTGAACTCCTGCTTATCCAGAAAATTACGAAGTCTTCACAAGCGCACTAAAAATTCAGTCAGTGTGAAGGGTGAACTCTCATCAAAGTCATTGGAGCGGTGCTGTCATATCAGCTGAGGATTCTTTTGTCTGGGGAGCCCAGCATCGCCTTGAGACAGCCTAGCTCAGCCATGACTCACGAGACTCCAGTGAGACCTAAATTATTAATAAATGGCTACGCATAATTTGGGGCATATTGTCATTTTTTCTTATTACTTCCAACTGTTCCTTAAACACACAAATCATTCCTCAAATGTTTGCTGTCTTCTATTTAAAATCCTTTTGTGTTCCATTTTAAAAAATGATTCTTTTCGCAGAATATTTTTCAAATAATTGTCTTCTTGTAAACCACACACGATGTTGACAAACCATGAGTGATTATTTTGGGTTTAACTGAGATTTGTAAATAATTTACATCAAAAGAACTATTTCGCTTTGTTGACAACAGAGTTAATTGTCAACAAAGAGGGAAATATGCAAACAGGGACAGCATATTGAAAAACAGACTGCAAACACACAGGGAAAG
>NW_010390043.1:58126-68053 GCF_000710305.1 Buceros rhinoceros silvestris | reverse complement strand
GGGAAAGAGAGACTTAGATCACAGGAAATAAAATGTGTTTGCAGTATAAATTGCTTGTAAACAAACATGTTTTTAAAGAAAAAAACCCCCACAAAACAAAACAAAAATAAAACCAAAACAAAACCCCCAAGCTTGTTTATAATTCTAGACACACAATACATGACATAATAAGCATCACTATTAAAATGGCATTAAGGTGACCAGAAAATCTTTGGGAGAATGAGCCTAATTAAACAATGTGACTAAATCAGATAGGCTGTGATTGTTAACAAGATGCTGCAGTGAGTTGATTCGACCTAAGGAAAAATACCACAGAAACCAAGGAATTAAAATGTAAAGAAAAGTTGGAATCTTGATAGGATCCCCCGGCTGTATTTTACTGCTATGCACGTTCTTATGGTTCTGCTTTGCTGCCACGAAGTTTCAAACCTCCAACACAGTTTGTCAGATAAATAGTCCTCCTGTGAGAGCTGTAAACTCCAGCTTTTCTGAGTGATGGCAACTGCAAAAAGTAGTTGAAATGAAGCAGTGACATCAGTTAATACGGAATAGGTAAGTAGTTTCATCCATGGAGTATTACAAACCAGAAGATAATTCATTAGGGTGATTCCCCCGGCTTATTCAGACATGCACCGTTTCCATCCATCACTCGTATAGGATTCAATAACAGCATAATGGAAACAAAAGCCCTTGTCAAGGTGGCATGGGATTCTGGTCTAATACCCAGCTAATAGGAATGAACAAGGTCACACCAGAAGCTAATTTCGCATGCCAATTTGAAAAGTGCCGGCGTGCCCCCAGGTTTGAAAGCAAGACACATTCTTTTTGCCTGTATACGGATGTACACACCCACGTGAAAGCCCTTAATGTGTGTTCTTTAATGCTCTTATTTAAAAGGCGCGCTGTCATTTCAGCTCTGAGGCTGGGAAGCGGTGCCCTGCTCCAGTTTGTCAGTCGAAGGACAGGTTGCTCCAGTCAGCAGTTCTTGTCCGCAGCAATGAGGTATATACCTGCACTACGCGCAGTAACTGCTTCCAAATGAGACGCCGTCACCTGAATATCTGACAATTGCTTTGGCTGTTGTCATCCACTCGCTGTTACATTCAAATCTATCAAACCTTATGCAAAAGCAGAGGTCGCCATGGCAACTTGATATCCCTAAACTTAGTGAGAAGGAGCAAACATACAACATTGTGCCTTTATAGGCGTTTCTGTGGGATTTTTTTCCTTTTTTTAAATGATGAGGGAAACACTCTCTGTTAGACACAACTATAAAGAGAAAATGTTTGGTACCAAACTTCTTTATTTTCCCCCCTTTGTTTGCTATGGAAATATTTTCCATCTTTCACTGCTACTATAATTTAAAACGTGTATATTATGTATACATACACGTTATACTATTTTGAGAAGGCTGATGAAGAAAGGACCCTATGAAAAATTCTTGCCGCAGGATGTCAGTAGGTCAAGAGTTACATTCAGCAAAAGGATCAGACATTTAAAAATAGGGTTTCCAAAAGCATTTAAAGGCATTGGACATCATCTCTGATTGGATTCAGCTCCCTTAGGCTCTTTGGAAAATTTCAGCCAAAATGGTGAACATAAATATACATGGATACGTATGTTTTCCTGCAGAAAAATTAAGATAATAGGAATAAAACATCAAGCTGTAGGGCACAAAGCAGCTGAATAACTGATTGGAACAGAATGAGATTTTCCTTTTATGAACATGCCGTAAGTACTCTCTTGGATTCCATCACCTGCAATACATAGATAAAAGCAGTTGATTTAATTAAGAAGCATGATAATTTTGAGTCCATCAAAGCAGCTGAATTCTTCGGTACCTTGCACTAATTTTCAGTTCGAACTGGGTAAAACTGTCAAAAGCACCTTTGGAGATCATGTTTATCTCTCCTTTTTACTGTACATGGCAGTTAGACCCAGGGCCTGTATTTGACTTCTGGAAATCCCTATGTCAGTGAGCGAAATTTCAGAAAATATTCAGCTGAGGTCAATACGGGAGTTGGTGGTCTTAGACCTCCAAGTTATCCTCCCTCATGCTAATAATGGCTTCCATGTTCTTTCTTTTGTGAGCATATCCTTGGCACTGGTTTTGGCAAAAGCATTTTCTCAAGAAAGTCCATTTCTTTCAGCTGCCGTTTAACACACTTTGAACAAATTGATATCAACTAGGTTGAATTTTCATGGTTTTTAAACTGTGGAGTTGCAGTTTTCATGACATAAGCTCCTTGTCCTTATATAAATGAATTGGCGTTGTGCATTTTATCCTCTTTGCTTTTATAAGTATGCCATTGCTTATTTGCATCGGACTTGTGTTTGGATTGTGATGTTTCTTAACTCTTAATTATTTTCTGTATATTCCTGCTTAAGCCAGTTCAGTGGCCTTCCTGTGCATGTATTTATTTATAAAAACCATTTTGACTTCCTACTCATCATCACCATCATCATCATGGCTTGGCTTCGCAAGCGAAGATCTGGGAAGGGCTTTTCCCACGCTCACTGCAAGCGATGAGTGCACCCTTCGGGGCTGCGCGGTGGATTTTTTAGGTGAGGCACCAGCGTGCGCGGAACTGGCCCCACCCTTTACACCCGAGGTTCATCTGCCAGGGCCTGGCGAGCTTGGACGGTGACAGCGAAGTCCTCGGGTCATAGGTTTCGTTAGAGTATCCCTCTCTTAGATGATGGATGCCTTACAAGGCTAAACGAGCTCCATCTGCCCGGGTTTGGAGTCAGAGTTGTCCTTCTCCTAGGATGGCTGCCCGAAGGCTAGTGAGCCCATCCTGCCCGTGGACACACTGTGTCTGACCCTTCAGCTGAGACCTGTCTGGCCTGAGAGACCACACCGGAGGCACACGCCACCACCAGCACAGCTCTCAACCTCACAAGGGCACGCAAGCTCCTTCCCCACGGCAAGGGGGTGACCGTGAAAGAGTCGCTGCTCTACCTCCGGACATCACAGACCCGGGCATGGGGCGGCCGGTGCCTGCCAAGAACGGGAGTCCTGGAGGATGACTTCCTACTAGTAAAACGATCAACGTCTCATAGCAATTCTAGTTATAAACATCTTGTTTATGCATCTGAAAGCTATGAAATTAAAGAAGACTTTCAGAAGGGTTTTCTGGTCACCTGTACAGGCCAATAATACAGCACAGACATCTGTGGCTCTAGTTGTACATATTGCGTTTGATGTCAATAAGGGTGTTAAGGTGTTCAGCTCTCAGTGGCAAACTTCCCTGCTGCATCACAAATACTGCTGATCACATGGAAAGTTCTCAAAGACAGAGGAATTAAGTTCCTGAGTCTGCACAGTTATGTCTCCTTTCTATTTTCACAGTATAATTTGTTGGGAGGAAGAGACAAAAAAAGAGAAAAACAGGAATGAGAGAAATAGGAGGATTACAATCTGTGTATCTATTACTTTGAGAAAAGCAAGAAAATAAAATGCATATGAGACAAATATAAGTTATAGAATTGGTATAATGAATGATTCTTTTCACACGGAACTTTAGCTAGAACTATATTCAAAACATAGTAAAAATAGGGTCAGCCTTTGAATAACGTCAGTTTGAACCAGACTGGCAGAAGCTGGACGACAGTAAATTAAAGGGGAGCTGCATGAAATATTGAAGAGATTTTGATCATGGTATGAAATAGATATTATTTTATTTATGAAATGTATTAATTAATTCATTAAGAATTCACTCATGAGCCTGGCTACAAGGCTAGCTGAAGCTGCAAGGCTAGATAAAACTTCTTTGCCTGACTGAGGGTATCTGCATCACTAGGCTGCTCAAGGGTAAAAGCAGATGGTCAGATAGACAGATAGAGCTGCTGACAATCCAGAATTTTTCTTCATATCTTAGTGAGAAGTTAATAGGTAAACAAAGACAAGGTGTGCTTTCATCTAGAGACCAGAACGTAATTTTCATTTAGTCCTGCCTAACTTCAACACCATCCAGTGCCAGCAACACCAGCAAAGAACCCTTCCTTTTCTCCGGATGGTTTGGTGCTGATCATTTCAAACCCTCAGGCAGGGATATTGTAAATGGGTACTAGAGGATGAAAGGTTCGTTGCCCAGAGGACTCTTTGCTCCGTGCTGGAGCCTGTGGGTGAACCATGTTTGGAACTAGGAGTGACACAAATTTCTGTGAATGAATATTTTAATTTACACGTTTCTGTCATGACGCTAATGACTAGCCCGCAGCACAGAGCTGGTATGGGATGGACCAAGGGAAAGGCTGTAACATTGGATTTCCTTCTTGAAACTGTAACTAAACCTTTGGAACTGAAACAGCTGATATTTTGTGTCTGGGGCGGCACAGATAACATGGTATCTGGCATGATGATTAGGCTCCGTGAGACTGTGTAATAAGTCAATTCACAGGTGAGAAGGAGATAGAAGGACTGAGGGTTATGAGAGATATAGCCAAGAAGATTGCATTACATACTGTTATCTAACGCAAAGCACTTGGGGATGGTAAATGCAGTTACTGAGAAAATGTTGCTGCCTTATTTAGCATATAAAAGTTGTAAAATTCAAGTCCTGAAATGTTCAGTCTTTGCAGTAAGTAGAAAATATTTTGATATGTCTTCCCAGGTGGTTTCCACCATTTAGATTTATTGCATGTGTGGAGATCTGCAAGGAATTTGTTTTCACCTTAAGTGTCTATTTGCTTCTTGTATCAAATTTATAGTAATTGCACAAAATTGGGCTAATCAGAATCAACTGAGTGAAATATCATTCAGTCTTGGAAGAAAAGTAGCAAATTTATGGAAGATAGAAGTTGTTTCTAAGTATGTTATACAAGACATATAAATCGCAATTGTGCATTAAAATTCCTTAACAAAAGAAGCTGACTAACAATGGATATGACAGTTTTTTGAAGACTAGCAGGAAATAACAAGAATTACAAAACTTCTTTCAATGGTTCTCATGTTTATGGAAACATTGGTGGATTTAACACCTGTCTTTTTAAAGCAGTAACTGAATATTTAGTGTATACTTAACCACTGTCTTATTTAGCAATGTCGCGGTTTGAAAGAACCAAAAGGTAGCAAAGTGACAATTGACCTCAGGAGAGATATATCTTTAAACAAAAGAATAAAAGTATTAGAGCTGGGAAAATAATGGAAAGGCTTTAACAACCACTTATAGCTGCGGGCAAAGAAAAACAGCAGGTTCGAGTTAGGGGGTGAACAAAAAATTAATTTGATTCAAAATCAATGAGAACCACAAATCATCTCTTAGATTTGGGTAGGACAGAAAATAAAAGACGTAAATAGGTATATATGTATATATCTTCCTCCCACTCCATCCATGTCCTTAAAACTATCCCACACATGCAGTCCGCGCCTGAGTGGGGTGGGGAAATTAATAATAAACCCAGGATGGGGAAAACGCAGTTCATTTAACCTCATGCATTTCGGTTCCAAGTTGAACTCTTTGGGACAAACTTCCTTTGCAATGTGTAGCCTCTCTCTGGATGCAAAGCTTGTCGTAGGGTTTCCAGGGGACATCTCGGCTCTCTCTCCCCGGCTGCAAAACATGAGAGCTACCGGATCTCCAGCGAACGTTCTGGGTTTCCTACATTGCAGCAGGGCCTCCATTCTTGGCACTTGAACCCTTTTTCCTTCCCCTTGCCAGCAACTGCTGTCCGTGCAGAGTTGGGGGTCTCCAGCAGCTCCGCGTCTCTTCCTTCTGGCAGCTCTTTTTCCCACCCCCACCAGTAACTGGCAAAGTGAAAAAAGGCCACCTGCTACACGGAAGAGCTTTTGCTGTCCCAGGCAGAGGTGACTGCTTCCAAAAGTTCTCTTTTCTGCTGAAACTGAAAAATGCATGTCAAGAGAAGCAATGTGGTTTGTCACTTTTTATATGCTTATTCAAAGAGGCGTTGATTGACATGGCTTGGCTCCAAGGGGGTGCAAAATTGGAGACAGGCTGTGTTTCCTAACACTGGTATGCCTTCCCCCATGCACACCATAACAAAAGCGGCACAAAAACTTTCACACCAGAAAACAAGGGAATGGGGGTAAAAGATCCCTTCTGCCCTGGAGCCAAAATCTTAAACCACAACAAGCACATACTTAGCTTATTTTAAAGCAACTTTCCTACTGATAGTGGATAATTTTTACTATTGATTTTCTTGTAATCAAAGAGATATTTCCTTTTTCCTTAAGGAGATGTCTTTAAGGTACTTCTTTTCCTGGCAGTGCTAATGTCTGCCCACAATTTTCTTATGTTCCTCTGGTATGGATTCCCACTTAGAAACCTAAAAAATTCTTCTAATTCTACTCTAAGAATTTAGAAGAAAATCAATTGCAAACATTACACTGGAGACCCACGTTCAATATAAATCTGGACACGGCTTTGTAAATGTCAAGATATGTTTCAGATTAGAATGTGCTGACTTCCACAAAAGCATAAAAATGCAGACAGAAGGTCACAGGTCAGTCTCTAAAGTCAGCGTTCTGGCTAAGAATGGCATGAAGATGCATTGTGGTGCGAAGAACCTTTAAGCGATGGGGAAGTTGTTTCTACCTGAAATTGTCACTTACATAGTCTTAGGAAGGAGCAGAGAGGTCATGAAGGCAAAAAACATGTCTTTATCTTTTCTGTCTCTCTATTTACAGCATATTAGAACAGCTGCAATGCTTCTGTTCAGCTCTCCAGCCTCATTTGATCCCCAGCAACAAAATAAAAATTTCTGTATCTTATGCACTAGAAAGAAAGGAGAGCATTAGTCTAGTTTAGTGTTCATTTTCTGTGAGATACTTGTAAAGCTAGAGGCAGCTGGAAAAAACACAGAACTCGCAGGATGCTATTGGTATTATATTTTAGAATAATAAGATTAGAAAGGTTTATTGGACAAAAACATGTGGGAACATTTAATTAGCAGCCCGGCCATTAATCCACACCATATGGTTCAAACTCTCAGGTGTGTATGAAGGTAAAGGACAAGTAGAGCTATATTACGTCAGGGTAGTGAACCTGGTTCTGAATCAGAATTGAATCACAGGCAATGAACTGATAGAGCTCTAATATCAAAGCCCTGATTCATATGCAAAGAATATAGTGATGCTTATCATGTATTTCTTTCAGTTTAAAGAGGTCATATATGAAGAAACATGACTTTTTCCCCCCTAAATTGGACAGTAACTAGAACGTCAGAGGTTCAGAGTTCTCCCACTGAAATTGCTAACTTCTCCAAGCAAATTCTTAGAGGAGGCAGGGAGGAAGAAGAAAATCTCATCCCTTTCCCTGTGGGGTTCCAAATGTTATTTGTTAATTGGCCTCCTCTTATTAAAAATGTGAAAGTCTTTATGAATAAAAAGCAAATGCCCAGAATTTGTCTCCTGTTGTGGTCCAAAACTATGTGGTAAAGTAATTCTTAAGCAATAGCATTTCCGTGTAATCACAATTCTTGCTTCTCATCTGCCGTATTACAGAACATAGTCTTTATCAGGGGTTTGTTATAGCCAAAGAAAATAATGGCATTTCATTTTAAATATCTAGTCTCCCTTTGTGTCCCACCAGGCTTTGATGTAACCTACAGGCTTTGATAGTGAACTTTGTGGCTCATTTATACAGCGTATACAGGAATATTGACAATTTTCAGTTTGACATTCATTGCCTTTACGTGTTCTAACGAGGATAATCTCCAGTTGTCCCACTGTGACACTTCCCTTGTTCACCCTCTGATGGATCACTAACATTTTGCCACTTTGTTTACTGGCTATTACGTGTTTTCCCCAAAAGTTCTGAAGTTTCTAGGGGTTAATAAGTGCTAGATCAAATAAGCACTTTTACTGGGATTCCCCCAGAAGAAGGAGAGAGGTTTATCATATTTTAACTTAAGTTGCAGAGTGATGGGACTGTCCCAGTATTAAAGGTGCTGTTCTGCAATAAAAAGGCACAGAGGAAAGAACCGGCCAGATTTGGAACTTGTTGCTTCTCACATGAATTTTCTCATTCTCATGAATTTTTCAGGCACATGCTCTGTCTGTTTGTGTACTTATTTTTAGTTTTGCTTTTTATTGCATGTAAGCTTATGGCAGTTTCAAGCTGCAATTAATCAAAATGCTGGCAAATTTCACGGGTGTGCTGTTTTCCATTTCCATTTCTTTTTCTTCTTTTTCCATTTCTTCTTTTCCTTCAACTGAAAAGTCTTTTTTTTTGACAGTTGAAAAGTTTATCATGACTGCAATATGACATACTAACAAATCCTAGGTTTATGCTCCTGCTGTGTATTGTTGAGTATTTGTCTGTATTCTTCACATTGACTCACTTTAGGCTAAAGTTCAACTTCAAATACATGTGCCGAATCCATGAATTTTCTATTAGCTTGTTCTACAATTGGTGTCAAAGGGCCAAGGAAGAAAAGCTGAAAGTTTTCTCACTGAAATAAATGAAGACGTGAAGACAAGAACATATACTGTTACTTTAAAGAAAATCATTGTAAGATGTGAAGTATTTTGCTGTTTGAGGAACAAGAAAAGATGAAATATTTTTGTAAGTTAATTATAGAAATAGTTGCAGAAAGTAAACTTGTATGGGGTCTGCAGTGATTGATACATATTAGTTTGTGTTTAAGGAAGAGTACAGGCCTAAGTGGGGTATGATTCACTCTGGAATCCCAACTTCCTATCAATTGACATGTAGGCAATAAGTTATTATACCCACTGTCTTCACCCAGTGTCACAGCTGAATTTCCAAACCACAAAAATGGGGTATCAGAATGAACAAAAAACATTGGTTGGTTTCTTTTAAAATATTTCCCAGTTGCAAGATGATAAGAATGTGGAGATCCTTAGAGAATCATTTGGTCTGTATGGAAATAAAAGGTCAATTATTGCAATGAACAACTTAATCTAGATTGATTGCAAACAGAATCGGAGTGTTCAATGACACTGTTGTGACCCAGATCATAAAAACTGCGTAAATTAATTAAAAATTTGGAACAATTCGGTATTTAGCTGAAAGGCCTGTTTGAATTAACTGTACACCAGAGATTACTCATTTTTCACCTCAGAGATGGCGAAAGTGACACACAACACAGAGAAAATTGAATGCTCATCTATATCATAGTTTTCTACACGCAAGATCTTATTTTTAAGCACTTACATTCCGTTGATTTATGGTGAAATAGATTGAGATAAACTGGCAGCAATTGATTTATTCATAAAATCTGAAGATGTCTTCCTTTAACTTTCAGAGAAAATCCTAAGTGTAATAAACTGTTGTGTAACGCTTGTTGCTGTAAAAGTTACAAGAGATAGTATCTAATTACTGACATAAAAGAGACAAAGAGAGTGTAACTGA
Source organism: Buceros rhinoceros silvestris (assembly GCF_000710305.1). NCBI lineage: Eukaryota > Metazoa > Chordata > Aves > Bucerotiformes > Bucerotidae > Buceros > Buceros rhinoceros. The sequence goes on along the minus strand of NW_010390043.1, from coordinate 58,715 downwards.
AAGAGAAATTAACACATATGTTGAGGGTAGCCTAAATTCATTGAATTTGCAAAATAAAATTGAACTTTTAAAAATATTCCTAATATGTTACAGGGAGCTTTAAATATTTCTTTTTCTCTCCAAAACAGCTCTATCCTGCAGCCTTTTTTTCTTCTCTTTTTTAAAATATGTTTTCAGGCAGAGCAGCAGAAAAACATTGGAACATAATTTATAATTCAGGTTTTAAGTAGACTTGCAAGCATCAGGGTTGTTTTGCAGGTCACTTGTATTTTTAGCACAAATAATTTTTTCTAACACTCACAAAGTATCACACAGTGTTGAAGGACACAGATTACAGGGAGAAGTGGTAAGCAGAGGTACTTAATATAGCTAGATTGCCAACCAGGAGAAATATCAGAGTCAAATACAAACGTCTTCCAACATCAATCAATCAATCCTGATTGATTTTTAAGAAGCGGGTCTTCAGTGCATGAAAGTCTCAAAATTTGAACGGGAATTCCTTTTTGTCTTGGAACAAGCCCTGATGCAATCAGGTCATTTTCCATATCGGTAAATGAGATATCTGGAGAACAGGTTCAGGCAACAGAAT
>NW_010390043.1:45614-57802 GCF_000710305.1 Buceros rhinoceros silvestris | reverse complement strand
GTCAACAGAAGGCCGAGGTGGTACTCCTCTGATTATCACCAAATGCAGCGACCAGAAACTTGCAGTTTGTTTCCTTCCGAAGAAATAACTGTAGAGAAACTTCAAAGATTTTACTGCAATCTGACATGTTGTATTCAACTTGAAGCACAGAGCATTTTATTTTTGGTTTAGGATTGTTTAGCCACCCCCAAAGAAAAACTATCAGATTTAGAAATGGAGAAGTGCTTTGGTATTGTCCCATCTATTTCTTTCTACTACTTTTCCATATTGTACAAATTCAGAAATATTTTCAGTTTTATCAGAACTCAGTTCTCTTGAATGTTTGTTATTTAACAGAAAAACTTGTTCTTCTCTCTCCAGTGTTGGACTTTCCTCTTGCAAAGTTCCTGACCTCAAGCAGCCAAACCCCTGGGAGTTCTTCTTATGCGGAGGGAGTTGCCAGGACACATCTTCACATCCATGTGGATTTCTCTTTGAAACTAATGCTACTCAAAACGGAATAATGGATTAAGCTCTTTCCACTACCTTTTGCCAAAGGAAAAAAAAATATAAGGGATCAGCAGCAGCCTGATTTTCTTTTCAGAACTAAGCACCTTCATTGAAGTGAGAGCTTATAAAAAATAAATAAAATTGTTACTATATGCCTAGGAAACACCATCCATGATTAATCATAGTTATATTATACTGTAAGATGGATTTGTCTCAAAGTTCAGTGAACTTGTTGGATGGAGCATGATTAAATCCAAATCACTGCTCCAAATTTCATTGCAGTATAAAATATTTATATATTTATATATTTATTTTCAAAACTTTTCATGTAGACATTTTTTTCCTTGCTTGGGATTTTCCCCAGACCTCAGTTCATGGGTGGCATTTTAACTGTTGAAACTGTAATGGGGCATCGTTCTTTTCTTTTTTGCTGTTCTTTAAACGGCTGGTTATATGAAGAACAGAAAAACTTCTTAGAAATCACTGTTGTCAATAGAAAAGTAGTTCATACTCATGAGGAAAACTGTCTTTTGATTTTTAAAGATTTGAGAAGCAAAGATAAGTCAATATTATTACATATAAAGAGATTAAGAACCTAACCCCGCAAAGGGACTGGAAAGGCTTATCTTGCTGTCAGTGTGGTCTTATCTCAAAATCAATCTGACATTGTGAGCATAGTCCTAAGGGAAGAAAAAAATCAAGGTGTTTAGATTCTGAAGTCCAGAATAATGGACAACAGTGCTACTCGAGAGACAAGAAATCTCAAAACCAGTTAAGCTCTTGTTTCTCATAGGTAGGGAGTGAGTAAGTCAGTGAATGACTGTGTAAAATAGTCAAGCTGGGTAAAAACTCTAATCTTCTTAGTTCTTGAAGAAATGCCAATATCCAGATCCGCTAGTCTTTAACTCTACTTTGTCCGTGAAATTTGTCTGGTATGGAAACCATTCATATTTCAGGGGGTTTCAACACACAAAGGTTGTATTTCCCTAAACCTCATTGTTCCTCTGGTTTTCTCCCATGTTCTGTTTGTGTTTGTTTCTTTTTTTGTTTTTTTTCCAAAGTACTATCAAACTATTAATATATTGTTATGGATAAAACTGCTGCTCATTACAACTGCACAGTGTCTTATGTCTTCGATTTGGAACATAAAACTGCTACTACCCTATATACTGTCAAGTACTTTTACAAGTGTCTTTGGAGATGGAAGGATGAGATAACTTGAAAGTTAACTTCACTTGCGGGTTCTGTTGGGATTTTTCTTCAGTCTTTTTCAGTGTAGCACTTTTTCTTTTCCTGTGAAACAAGAATCAGTAGAGTTGAAGCAACTATATTGCAAGAAAAACAGTCACTGGATGCTGTAAACATAGACAGCCATTCAAATGGCATATTTGCACAGCCCTTAGAAGAACCGAGATGTGCTAGTTTAGGGATTTCTGAGACATTTTCTGTGACATTCAATTCCCCTAAATTTAGCGGAGTTGAGCAAGTTGAGCAAGTATCTATATTTCCGCTGCAGTCAGCAATGAGGAACTAGAATTTTTAAGTGGCAGTTCCTGTTATCTCTCCCCTAACCCTTACCTTAAGATGAGAAAGTCTCCTCTAACGTGTTCTCTTTCTGTTTGGTGGAAGGATCCTAGAAATTAAATTAGTTAAAGCTCTTGATCTTAGACATTTAAAACAAAGAAATGCATCCATCTTTTGAGACACTTTCAATACACCTTACTGTCACAACCTGCTGCAGAAATTAATGTTGTCAGAAAAATCTTTGTGTTTACTTGAATTGTTCTATTTACTTGTGGGTTTTTTTCAGAAAGAAATATATCTTGGGTTTTTATTAGTTTATTTCAAAACCACTAAACTTTCCCATCTTCATTCATTTATTGTTAAATGTCTTTTGATAATATTTATAATCAATTGCACATTACTTTGAAAATTGTAAGCCAGAGCATCAGATGTATTATGAGGAACATCTTACCCTTAATTTCAAAATTCTGTTTTTATAAGTTGAGTGTATAATGGTGCATGGATGTGCAATATATTCTTGATAGTTCAGAAGATATGCAGTCAGGTATAAACCGATAACTCAGAAGTAGGTAAAGAATTGAAAATATTTAGGACAAAAGCCATAAAATACACAGAGAATGGATAAATATAAAGTTTATTACTCAAGAAGAATAAATTCTTTGAAGGTTCTGGTGACAGATTAAGAAGTTTCCATGCTAAAAACCTCAGAGGAGAACTCACCTCAGGCTAATTTAAAGAGTACATATAAACCCCAAGCAAATATCCGAACAAAAAACCCCTTCCACCTTAAAAAGCAGTCTTGGTAAGACATCTATACAGCTCTTTGGACCAATTACTGCAGAAAAAATGTTGATGTTGAAATGATGACAAAGATAATGAATACATTCATAACTGAGATCATGTCTGATAGTGTCATTTCATGTTGACAGGTCTTTGGATGCTCATAAAATTTAAATCCAAATCCAAGAGAAGTAAAAGAACAAATAAAGGAAAAATAATATGAGAGTAAAGTGGTAGTTGTAAAGTCAAGACAAATTAATGGGTCTGCAAGTGTCTATTTTTATTCTGACATTTTTGGTAACCAAATAATTATTGCTACCAGTCCTACCTTGTTAAATGTTATAATTAATGAAATGTGAAATGTTGTGAATATTTGAATGCGAAAATCTGCACTCTAGAATAAGGAAGAATTGTAGAAAAAGACAAAATCAAGTTTGCTATGTCCTGGTTAGGCAGGGCAGTTGATCACTTTACAAGCAAGGCACAAGTAGTGTGTTCAATACAATATGTATGTGACATTTCCAAGCAGGAAAAAAATTAATGTGGCAACTTGCTGTGATACTGGACACCCAACCTCTGCTGTTGGTGGACATTTTATACACTTTTCTCTAATATAGAGGATGCAAAAATGGCGCTTTATTGCGTAGTGACTCAAGGCTATATAGTTCCCCAAGAAGCCTCGCCCATCGTGGGCGGTTCCTACCTTCCCGTCACAGCCCGTGATCTTCCGGCCGCCTATGCTGCCCCCAAGTGTTCTGCAACAAATTAAAAGAAAAAATATATATCTGAACTTGAAAGAACACACCCTAATATGAAAACCACATTTTTTAGCATTTGACCATATTCTAGAAATCCTGATTACAATGATGCAGTACTCCCCGACCCACATGGCTCTGAGCCATATTCCTAACTTCCTGGAGTTCAAATGTTTAAAATATATTTAAAGATATATAAAAAACCACACACAAATACAGGATGGTAGTTTTGTCTTGTGGGTCCAGCAGGATGGAAAACCTTATGTCTTCTATAAAAATACCCATATCTATTTTCAAAATGACAATTGTGAAAGCAGTCAATGACTTCCGAAGGGGTGTCGTGTTCTTTCAGTACAGGAGATTTCATTATGAGGAATGGTCCAGAAATGTTTCCCTCCTAACTCTTTTTTCAGGAGAGGAACTCTGTTTTTCAGGACAAAAATATGCTGCAGGACACTTACAGGTGAGAAGAGATTCACCCTTTCCATGGCAAGTGAAAATTGAGTAATGATGAGATTGTATTGCTACTGCTGATTACTGAGAGTCTTCCCTCCTTCAGAAGAGCCATCAATTTGAGCCAGAATTATCCAGTGTAGCCTGGATAATTCATCCCCAAAATTCATCTGCCGTTGCTTAGAGGTTTCCATGAATTCCAGAAACTGTGGAATCAAAGAGAAGAGATTATAGGGGGCACGGGAGATGCTGGTGATCAATTCAGAAATTGGCTTCCATGCTGAATACCAGGTACCTCAGGAAAATACATGTTATCTTATAAAACCAAGCTTATTTCAAGTTTTCAGATGCTTTCAAAGCTCAGTCCTAATTTCCTCCTGGGTCATCTTAAGCCAGGTCTTGCAGCTGGAGACTTAAAATCCTGAAATTCTTATATGTAAATAAATACAGCACACTGGAATAATGAAGAAATTTTTACCTTGAATGTTGCATGTTCTGACAGGTAATGTCGCCTTTTTATGCACTTATATTAGTGAAACTTAGAAGGATTACAAGGCTGATCATCACATCTAAAAGTTTATTCAAAATTATAAGGCATTATCATTAAACCCAGTGTCCGAACGAACAGTCACAGGAAGCAGAATTATAAGAATAAAATACATCACAGTCAGCTATTGAGTATGTTCCATTTATTGCTTTTATAAGTGTGATTGAACCTTACTTGCCTCATTTTCTCCTCCCGTTCATCTGGGGACTTTGTAAATAAACAGGTGTATTATATAAATATATTCATTCTTGCCCACAAGATCAGTTTTGAGAGAATTACCCTGCTGACAAAACAATTTAGCATATGTTTTTATCTATCTGATTCATAAGTCTCTCATATTCTCACAGAAGATTACAAACTCTCCAGTTGGGAAGGATGTTCCCATGATGTGTTCTAAGAACTAGAAGTGATCCACTATGTAAATTTGTGACCAATTTAATATTTCTCTGAATATCTCACACATATCATAATGAAACCATAACAAGTAGAAATCATCCCCTCCCTTTTTATATAGATTTATAGATGCTGCTATCCCACGATCTCTCCTTTCATTGTTGTTCGCCACTTGAGCATTGCATTGACTCCTCTGTAGCTTCCTAGATCAATCTTCACTCAAAAGGCACATTAAGAAATGGTATGTTTTGTTTACTCCTTATATACTCTTTCTAGATGTGCTCCATTTATCTTACTTTTCAAAACAGAAGTGCTGCATGGTTCTTATTTACTGAAGGTTTTGCTGGGTTTGGGTTTTGGTGTGTTGTTTTGTTGGCTGGTGTTTTTTCTCATAGATGTCACTGTCATTTCAAAATGCTGATTGGCCAGAGTATATACTACACCTTTTCACATTCACCCCGAGGTGATGGTTCTCCTCTATGGTTATAACATTATTAGATCCCGGTAAGACACACCCATTTGCAGTGAGCAAAACAGGGAAGTTAGTGATCACTAGAGGTACACAAGGAGTGGCTGCTAGCAATCAGCCAAAGAGCAAACACTGAATTTCTGATGTTTGCCTCCTCTGCGTACCGCAGATTAAGTCTGTTGTTTCCCAAAGCTATCTGAAAGGCACATTTCTCTTTAACTGTGTTATTATGAATGCGATACACTGTAGCTTGCTGGCAGGTCACAGTTTTTCAAGATCAGCATTGTGCTATATGTATGTATGTATTTCTTTTAATCTTCTATTTCTTTTAATCTTCTTGATCAGAGTGATCTGCGGTGGGAAGAAATAATCCCATCATTTTTCAGGAACATCACACACCAAGCTCTTTGCAAAGTCATGATTATGTATATCTACTTCTTATTTTAGGCAACTTCAAAGCAGTTATTTAAAGAATGCAAATGACCTGGGGTGTTTTTATATTTAACAGTGGTCATTTGTTTTCTCCTTTGGGTATTGTCTTCACATTCACTGAAGAACTAAAAGTGTGTAACACGCATCAAGCTGATAATAAATCAGTGGGACATCTTGATGGATAACAGTATACATGCCAATTTCTGAATTTTTTCTTATCTTCACAGTCTTCATAAGATTCTGAGAAGAAAGACAACAACAAAGTCCATTTGAAGCTATAGCAAAATCACAAATTGCAACATTTACATGGTTCGGTTTATGTGGCACTAGTTACCTGTTTTGTTGGATTTTTTAGGTTAAGAAGATTTAAAGGTGGTATAAGGTTTGTAGTTATATGATAATTTACATGGTGTTGACAAGCCAATACCTGGGTTTGAATTTTTACAGATATACAAGTAGAACAGTGAACATGACACAAAATTAATCTGGGGTTTGCTGAAGTTACTTAATATCATCCTAAGAAAACAGATTCATATAAAAATATTTGGAAATAGTATTTCTCGTATGAAATCAAATAATTTTTTTTATTGCCAAATAATTTTGCATTAGCGACAGAGATCCTCACCTGGATCATTTAACTGGACACAGAATGGTAGCTGTGATACTTATACCAAACCTGTATGTTTGATTCTCAACTGGCCATAAAGTGCAGAGAGATTTTCCTCCCTCCTTTCATTGCCAGAGAGATGCAAAAAGATTGGTGTGCAGAGGAAATTCTGGCTCATAAATAAAAAAGTATCTTGCAAGTTAACATGGCACAGAAGTCTCAGTGTGCTGTTTAGAACTCCTGAACTGGAATTACGTGGGCAACACCCACCAGTTACTACGAGTTTGCAGCTGTCTAGCACTCTCAGAGCTCACAGACCTTGGGGTGCTCACTAGAAACTTAGCCAATACTTTCTAATATTTTTTTCTTTTCTTGTTTTTTCCCCTGTGACTGACAGTTACTCAAGTTCAAAGGGAGTTGCTCTTAGCTCACCATGCCTTCTTTCATTCCTCTTCACCACTGAAACAGTGCAGTGAATCTGCTGTAGCTTCCTAGATCAGTCCTCGCTCAAGAAGCACATTAGGAAACATCATGTGCTGTTTACTCCTTATACACACTTTAAAAATATTCTCTATTTAGCTCACTTTTCAAAACAGAAGTGCTTTATGCACTTATTTTGTTATTTTAGTTCCTGCAATCTGTAGGTTGATAAATTTTCCACTTTTCTAGATTGTCTTTATGATTCCCAAGATAATGATAACTTCTACAACATAATTATAACATATATGACCTATAATTACCAAGAGACATCTTTGTACCTCAGCAGCATTGCACTTGTCCTACTCGGATGTCAGAGATGACAAACATCACCAGAAGCAGACTGAAATTACTACACTAGCAGATGGATCCTATAGACTCTTTTTCTTTCTTTTTTTTTATTCTTTTAAGCAGAGTAAGACGGAAAGAGAGGTGATTAAGATCTTCTAGTTCCAGAAATAGTGATAAACTGAATGAATTGATTCAGAAATTCAAAATAAATTCACTACTAAACCATTTTCATTGTAGCAAATTGTGGCGTGGAAAGCTACAACTGAAAATGTCTCCTGGCCACTCTTTATGCTTCGTGTTATTCTCCTTAACATTAAAACTGTTGAAGACAGGGAAGATACATAGAGACATACACAGTATAATTATAATGTGGGAGGTTTTTTGACATTCAGCATGAATAACAAGATAAATGTAATTTTTTTTTCTTATTACAAAATGACTTTTCTCTTTTTTTTTTTTTTTCTGTTTTTGTTTCCTGCAGACTGTTAATCCCCTCTGCTGAACAGGAAAGAATGCATGTATGTTTGGTTAATTTTGATTCTTAGCTTTGAAGCATGATGGACTACACACTGGAGAAACGTTCCTTAAATGAAAATTTAAAGACTAAAATTAATTAACTCTGCATGTCTCTGGGGAGATGACAGGGATTGCAGAAATGTCAAAGTTTTCCTACTTGAATTTTTAAGTAAAAAATATGGGAAAATTTGGAGAGGAAGAACTGTCTAGGAAGAGACAGTCAGAGGCTGTGCAACCAACTTCTGTAGGAAATGCAGGCCATTTACAAACACAGAATCTCTTGTGTAGTTGCAGAAGATACCTCTCTGTCTTCTTTTTCATAAACAGTAATACATATGTGACGTGTATGTTGTAAACATAGATCAATATCCCTCATGTCTGTTACGCGAGTTTTCTCCCAATGAGAGAAACCGCACATGGCATATACACAATTCACCTATAGGATTTATCCCTTCCCCTCTCCACTGGAGCTGGCAGAGGAAGTACCGTGCATTCAAACTAGCGGAAGTTTGGGAAACTCAGTAAACCCATCATGGTCACTATTAGTTAATCAGTGAAACAGCTCATAAAATGGGCCGGATATTCCCACTTCGTGTTGCAAACAGAACATGCTACTAATTAAAGGCTGGATTCCCAAAGGAACTGAGGTAATTCCCAACTAATTAATAGATCTGAAAGACAATGGTGTTGCTGCACTGTTGGCCCGGAGGGGATTTCGGTATAGTGGATAATGCAGGTTCTTTCTAGTGTGGAAACAGTAAGTAGAAGCTTGAAATTTCAGATGTCATAACTTACCTAACACCATTGGTGATCAATGCCAAAAGACACGGGAAAAAAATGGTAATTCAATGATTAAAGACTTCTTCTAGGATGAAGAAAACCATAACTACTTAGGCAAGCAAACTTATTCTAAAATAACCACTAGCATGTTGTTAGGAAAGCTATGACCTGGAAAATATAAAGTCCTTGTTTCCAAGTATTCAAACAGACACAAAGAGTTCTTTAAAACAGTGTCCATCTGAACCATTCTCCAACTGCTCCCAAGGGATTTTCCATTTTGCAGAAAAGTCCCCTGGCATCCTGGTGGACACAAGCTGACCATGTAAGCCACCAACGTGCCCTTCCGGCAAAGGCAGCCTTCAGTACTCCAGGCTGTGTTAGGACAAGCGGTACCAGGAGGCTGAGAGAGGTTACCCTACTGAAGTGAGTCAGCAAAGGGACACAAAGACAACTAAGAGCTTGAAGTACTTGTCATTTGAGGAGAAGCTGAGAAAGCCAGGACCTTTTAACCTGGAGAAAGCTACGGGAGCATCTGATCAATGTGCATAAACACCTGACTGGTTGGAATGAACATGACACGGCCAGACTCTTTCATATAATGCCCAACGGCAGGGGAAGAGGCAAAGGGCAAAAAACCTACCCCTATAAAGGAGACACAGACATGAGTCCTCACAAAGTGGAATCTCTAAGAGTGCTAGGCTGCAGTTACCTGCCACTTCATTCGTCCTTGGATGCCTTTTACCCACAATGTTAACTGCCAGAATCTGTTAGAAAGGCTGAAGCTCCTCTCACACCAGAAAAATCAAGCAACAATTTTCATAACAAAAATGGGTTTGGAAGGTGTATTTTCCAAAGATTTCCTGTAAAGTTGTCACAAATTATTGTCTCATTTTTCCCTTCACTCAATACCCATGCTCATTATTGACAACAAGCAAACTGCACTGTACAGTTTCCAGCTTCAAGGTATCAAGTTCTGGCCACTAGCCATGGGACACCGCAACATCTGATAGCGGTTTGATATGCTTTCCAAAGCGGCTATTGTTGCTGAAACCGATGTCCAAGTAGCAGGTCAGCAGACCCATCTGTAAAGTACAAATGCTGCATTTGACTAGAAAATGTCTTTTATTCATTCTAAGGTCATGGCTGAACGGTGACTTTAGGAGGGAAATGTTAGGAGAAATGGCACAGTAAGGCACGTGCAACTGCCAGCTTCCAAAGGGGAGGAAAATCTGTAATTAGAAATAGATAGAGACATTACATGAGAACATTACTGTCTTGTGGCCTTGAGGAAATTTCTGCTGAAAGGAAAATCTACTAATAAATTACTTTATGTGTGTAATGGTATGTGAATCTGTATTTAATTTTCTTTCACTCTTCTGACCTGTGCTAAGAGAAATTGCAGAGATATGTTTTAGCTCTATCCTATATTTTTTGAGTCACCACCTTTGAACCTGTCATTCCTCTGACATAACCTCCAGCAGTCAATTTGTACAAAACTTCTGTCAGGAAAACCTCAAAGAACAGTTTGAGGACACTCCCTCTTCAAACCACAGCTGAAAAAAATACAGGTTCTCTGCAGTCCCCCAGTTCAGAGGACAGCTTGAAACAGTGAATGTGAATGAAGCTCCTCACTGTGAAGCATTTTGGCTTAAAGAGGCCGTAGAGGTCTGCATCCACCCAGCACGGCAGATCTACTTAGCTAACAGAAGTAGTGAATATTTTAGTACTCATACTCATTTCTAGTTTGTGCTAACAGCTCAAACTGAAGTGACTCTTTTTCCTTCAGTTCTTGAAAACATAAAGAGAAACAGTGAAATATGCACGAAATAAATCCGTAGCCAATTGTTATCAGTCATAATGGGAAGAAGCGTTACATGGAAATGGGCTTAATTATCAATAAAACACACATTTTTTTGCAAATTAATGTATTAAGCTTATTTAAATATCTGCAAAGCTGATTGGAGAAACCGAAACAAAACCCAAAGCCAGCATGAAGAAATTCCTGTGCAGCTCCAGACTAACTCGAGCAGGGCACCGATCACAGTTGTGTTCTTTTCAGAATCCTTGTTTTGTAACCACGTTTCTCAGGGATAATTGTATTTCCATTTTTGTAGTTGTTCAGATGTAAAGGCCATCACTGGATCTTTAATAAACTCTGTTGACACTGTTGGCAAGAACAGGAGTGATGTTGCGCTCAGTCCTTCATTCAGACCACCTGGCACAGCATCAGTATTGTGTTCTCAGGTAACTTCTTCAGCTGAAAACAAGCATCAAAACATACAGAAATCTTCTGTTAATGAACAGGTGGACATATTTAAGGCACATATGCTGTGCAAACACACACCTGCATCAAATGAAATCTGCATCCGTGTCCATTACTGTTGCCCAGCTTAAGGAAAAAAAACACAGCCGCAGCATAACAGGAGAAATCCCTGGGAAGAATCACAATTTGCAGAACCCAAATCCCACCTAAAGCTTGCAGAGGCAGGGGGACTCCGTCATAGCATTTCTTAAGATGAAGTCACATGCTCCTCATGTATGACTGGTCGGCTCCTTCAACTTCAGAAAAGGAAACAAGCCATATATTGAAAAAAATCTCAACTTTATTTTAAGACTGTGATTATTAAGGAAACTCCTGTGTACTCACAACAATCACTTTTTTTCTCTTGTCCTTCAAAACAATATTGGTGAGGATAGGCCCCCAATGAAGGACTCTTTGCAATATGTCTATAAGAACATTTTATTTTGCTAAAATTCTATGTGTTGGGCTTGTTTATTAGGACATTTTCTGTGATTCATGTTTAAAATACTTCCTTTGACTGTTCCATTCTTAATAGACAGGATACACATGAATATGTTTTGAAGTAGAGTTAATTTAATAAGCACAGTGACCGGATTTTTCTTCATGAATCATTGTGTCTGCCTCGTGTTATGCTTTATAGTACTGAGATTTTTCTCAGTTTTGTGTTTTATATTTGTGCACTACAGATGATTGTATCCAAGAGCAGTATAACTACGGCAGCAGAAGATAGGACAGTGATTAAGAAGGTGAAATCAATAACAAATCATACCCTTATTTTTATAAAAATCTTAGAAATAAATTAATATAGATTAGTAAGCAAAAAAAGAAGTGGAAATATAAAAGTATAAAGAGATGCTCTCAATTTCTAAATGACCTTACTGTGTACCTATGAAGATACTCAGCACGCAGTTGAGACTGGATAGTAAAGTACTAAAGGGTGGGTTTTTTTTAAATAAATATGCTAGTAATACTCTTAGTTGACACAGATGTTTTCATACATTCCTAAGTAATAGCACAAATATAAAATTTACCACACACTCCACTTCAAGAATGTCATGTCATGTCTTGGGTTTCCCATTCTTCTGTTTTTCATTCCGGCACTAACTCCTCATGTGATCGCTCTGGTAAATTGCTACTCTCCTGAATGCTCCCAGTAGCAAAGTCAGTGTCTGTTCGTTTAGTTCTTACTAGCATAGAACTTCTGACAGTGATACCTGGAATTTGCTTCCAAGATCTGTTTCTCCAGAGGACTGTACGGATGAATTTATTTATGTTTTCAGACGTCTTTAAGATTTTTTGATTGAAACGGATTCACAAATGGCTTTCCTAAACAGGCTGAATTTCACACAAGCTTTCAAAGAGATCATGGACTC
>NW_010390043.1:36163-45505 GCF_000710305.1 Buceros rhinoceros silvestris | reverse complement strand
GGAATGCCTGGCTGACTCCAGACTGTGTGACACTGATCATGCTGGTTCAGTTTTTCTTTCCACTTTTAGGACTGTTGGATCCCCCTTTGAAATCAGTTTGTCCTCTCCTTTGGGGTGGCTTGGCCCCTTCTGAAATCTAGCTAATTTATTTGATATCAGCATAATCCATCCATAAAAATATTCTATCATATGTGCTGCTATATTGTTGATAATGAGAAGTTTGAGAAATGAGAAGTTTGAGAAATGAGAAGTTTGTAGTAACCTGTAATAGTATGTACCTACTTGGTTGTTGCTGTTATTGACTATTGCTGCCATACTACTGATTGATCACTGCCACACTACTGATTAATACTATATTATTGATTACTGATAGCACTTTATAATAGCATATAAATATATACATGCATTTTATTAATCATAGGTATACTTGATAGTAGTGGTGATTTTTGTGGTAGTATATGCCTAGTGTTGATCTTTTGCAGTATTTGTGGCAGCTTGTAATAAAGTAGACAAATTTAGAAGATAAAAGCCTCCATGTCCTTCTGTGTTATGAAATCCTAAAATGTATTAGCACTATAGGTAGAAAAAATACTTCCAATACTTTATTTTTAAAGCAGTTTGTGTCAGGAAGATTTTTTTTGTCTCTTCTTTGACTCAGTGAAAAAGCTTAGGTTTTCTGATTGCAAGTTGTTTTAACAAGATAATATTCAGCATTACATTTTGGTTTCTGAATTTATTACTGTTAAATCTATTGTTTTTACACTTATTTATTCTCCCCTCTGTCAACGTACAAGAGCAAAGAAAGTGGGAAGACAAGATGGAGGAAGTTATAATTCATAAAAACACTGTAAAAAATCAGTACAGCAACACAGTCCTTTTCTAATGGTCTAGGTGGAAGAGGAAAAAGATGGGTGAGAATTCTTTAGGTATCATCTTTATCCTGATGCCTCTCCACAGATTTGTTAGGCAACCAGTGTTGCTACTATAGACTTGTTGTTACAAGTCTACCTTGTGCCACAGAGACAAAAAGAAAAAGATTTTGTTTTTCCAGGATTTCATTGAGCTTAACTACAAGCTTCCAGGCTTTTAAAGTTACTTCAACAATATGTGTTTCCTTCTGATTCCAGGTCATTGTTCTTTTGTTTCACTTTTATTTATTTTTTTAGGTTTACCTTTGAAAATTCTAGAAGTATGTGTTAAATGTGCCCGTGTTTCCCTGAGTATGTGTGTTTGTGTGTGTATAATGTTTACAATACGCTCCTCTGAATGAGATAGCATAGCGGAGTTCCAAGTCCTTTAAAATAGGGGTTTATAATGGAAAAACTGGCGGACCTTTAACTAGATCCACACTACCAGCTACCACTGTAGTATTACAATTTTTATAGTAGCAGTAATAGCAATCCACAATCTCAAACAATACCATAAAAACTGAAATACCATGAAATGAATTTTTGTTTATTTACTGGATAGTGCTACAGCAATGATTTGTGAATTGAATCTAACTGTTTTCCACAAGCTTTAGCAGCTCAAAGATCAACTGTGCAATTTGGCTTCATCTGTTTATGCATATCAGTAGATGTGGAATGCATTTATTGATGTATCTGTTAGGCAACTGCATATTAAAGTCCACTTTTCCAACTTAGCTCCTGAAAAAGTGGACACTTTATTCAAGACAATCAAAGCACTCAGAAGTCTTCTCTCGAGAAGAATCCCAGAGAAATCAGATGCGAGTAAAACTATGTGTGTCTCAAGTGTTTGTAGGTTCAAAGACATTTGTGGCTAAATTTAGAGATTATAAAATAAAATTTCTCTTACCTAAGTTTCTGGCTTCCCAGCTATTGCCAGGTTAAGATGTGTTAGGCTTCTGTTCTTTGGGGGTCCAACAATGCAGGTGTAGCTGGATTGAAAGGATTCCAGTAGCCCTGGACTCCTTTTTGCTGCTCCACACTAGGAATTTACTGACGTGGTCTACTCTCCATGTAAACTCTCTGCAGAAAGTGTATTCTGAGGTAAGATTCATTCAGCAGCATTTGGCCCTCTAAATATCTAGTCTGCTGTACTCATCTGGGCTTCTGATGTAGCAGCTGGAGGAAGGAGACGATGTATCTTAATGAATTAAATATATCCAACATGATGGAGCAGGAAAGGACGAGCTGCTTTAACAGTTGCTGTTAGCATACTTAAGGTAGCTAAGGGCAGGTGAGAGCACCTCATCATCTAACTCATCATCATCAACTAACACAAAAGGTTTCTGCTTGTGATTTATCTTTATAGATCCTTCAATAGTGATGCAAATGCTTAAAATACTTCTTAATTATGAATCTTCACTGAATGATGTGACTAAAGGTACAGTTTTGTCATATAATTGTACCTACTACTTAAGAATTGGTTGTTTTGAATCTCTGAATATGCACGTGTGGGGGAAAGGTGGTTTTGCATAGTTGCTGAAAGACAAAAAGTATCATTTCTTTGGGTTTGTTCCATGAAATAAGTACAATGCAATTGCCTTTCCTACCCTGTACATATATGTCAATCTTGTCAATAAAGCCCATTTCAAATCACACAAAAGGAATCTGCATGGTAAGGAATGCAAGTGTTATAAACACTTGTGAAAATAGACACCAAATCCTCATCTCACTGAGGTCACTGGGAGTTTTGCAGCAGGCAAAATAATGTCTCTAATAATTAGTACTGAGTTGTGTTTGTAATAAGAAAGATATTTTCATTTCAATAGTATTGACTATTTCTCTAGGCTAACTACCCTTTAAATCTGGGAAGTGAATTAATCTGTTCTTATAAGCGCCACTGGCTGAACTCTGGGTCTCACATGAAAACTGCTTTATTCAATTAAGTACGCAATTATTTTGCATTTTTGAATTCTGTTGTTCTTTGAAAGGAAAATTGCAGCACTTTGTTAGTATCTTTTGTCATGCTTTATTTTTTTAATGTATCAGTTTAATTCATGGTCCTCTCAGAAATACCTCTTTCCAAGTAATTTGTCTAAGGAAAGAACAGAACCTTGACGTTTGATGATTGGTCGGTGTGTCAATGTTATGAGGGTTGTTTTTAAAATATGACACCAATATTATATAATTACACAGTACATAAATATAAATATTTTAAATATACATCTTTGAATGCAAGCTCTGCTCTATCCGAATCACCTTATATTGGATATATATGAATAGCATGTACATATACAGGGGTGTGTGTGTATTTTTGAATAGCCTATGCTTAGTGTCACTGGCAAAAAAAAAAACTATGATATTTTATCTCAAGTCATGTACAGAAGATGCAGCAAATCACTTCCATTTTGTTTTAGTCACCTTGGCTCTTTTTCATTCAATGAGTTTTTACAGCTTTATGGTGGAAGGAGTAATGCCTGTTACATCTTCACGATTTAAATGCTTCTGCCTTGTCCTCAATGAAATTATAAAAAACTCTGACCTCAATGCTTAAACTTCTGTTGATTTTTCTGAGTGGACTGCTTCTGTGATGTTCAAGTAAGAGGGTAGAAAAGGAAACAGTGATGTTTGCTTCCTTAGCTGTCTTACATTGTTCCTCTGGAATGAGAATTGTTTTAAAACAAGGAGTATTTTCCAGTCGAAGGAAACCTGTTGCAGGCAGGTTGGCTTATTGGTGGTCTAACTGATTTAGAAATCTAAAGAATTAGAAATGGGACTCCACAGTATTGTCATACACAAAGTTAAAGCTGCTTCATTTTTGAAAGATACCCAAACAATTATTTCTATAAAGTAATGCAATAAGTAATGAATTTCTAAACAAACCTTTTTATATGCATATTGAAATGTCCCATTTTGAGCTCATGATTCTAGTGGGCTAAGATGGAAAAACAAACTTACAAGTTCCAACAGCATTTGTGTGAACGCATATAGCTACTTAAAGTCATTCATCAGAGGGGAAAAAAAGAAAATATATACAGTTTAAATTATTCTTAAATGGGAAAATTTGAAAGAATTTATTCAAATTTACTTAATATAATTAATTTACTACCAGAATTTTCCTATAAATCAATAAGAAATTGTTCTGCTTTGAAGCACGATAACATCACAGGATAAGAGAAAAAAACCAGCAACATTCATTAAAAATATTTTAGTGATTTTTTTTTTAATTTTCTTTTGTAGTCTTGTCTTTCTGGTACTTTTACTTTTTACTATTTTTACTATTATTTTTTACTATTCTTTTACTTTTTCAAGTTCTAACAATATTCCTCATTCTTTTGTCTCACCTGTATGATTTCTAATGTGCTTTTTAGTCATTCTGAGATTGAGATGCACAAGATAAGTTTTAGAGTTTGTCTTTTTGTTCCAAAGGAGCTTTGTAACCATAAAAACTTGATATGATAATATTAATGACTCCGAATTTCATTACATCTCCTAAACATGCCCCTTTTCTGAAGGAATGAAAGGAGTTCTGAAAAACTACTGGACTGTTGAATGCATCATCTATCCATCTAGCTAGTTATCTGTCTGTCTATCTTTTTAATTTCTACTCTGAACAGATCTGCTGCTTCCTGATTTCTTATTAAGCTCTGTATTACAGGGTTTGTTCAAGAACTTTCTGTGGAAATGAAATAATGAATAATGAATGAATGAAACAATGAAAAAATGTAATCGCTCTAAAGCAACTGGCAAAAATTTGAATTTCTTGCAAAAATCAGCTATATATTTATTTTTATATTGAATGCTGATATTTTGTTTGATGCAGACCATGAATTTTTGTTGGCTTTTGTGTTTGGGCTTTTTTAAAATTTTGAGTAGTAGAGGACAAAAGCATCTTTTTTTTTTTTTTTTAATTTCATATATATGTGTATATCTGTAGCCTTCTTTTTATGAAAAGCTGCGGAAACAGCAGTCAAGTCAAAGTAGAAATGCAATTAGGCTAAGAACAGCACAGCATGAAATAGAAATGCATATACATATTCATTTCAATTTTGGAAAGGCAGACAATCAAAAAAATCCAAATTTTGTATTATGAAACATTCATTACCATCATCAGCAAAAATAACTTCTAAGGTTTTGCATGGGTTCTCTGAGAGTTTTGCTTGACTTCACTATTGAAATTAGGCTAGAAATATGTTTTATGTAAATGCATCATTAGGGATAACTCTGTGATTATACAGAACAGATGAAAGCTTATCCTGTACTGTACAGTGTCAGAGTACTGCCTCTTTGACCACAGAACACACATGGTAATAGAATACACAAATATGGACCTTGGCTTGGTGGCAGGAGAGGTCAAAGATTAGGCATGCAGGCCATTAGTGTTTAATTTCTAGTTTCTACCATCGTTATCCCGCTGTGAATGCTGTTATTGCCTTATGATGGAAGAATTTCTGTTGGTAATCCCATCACTGGCTCAGTCTGTTTGCATTACCTCTTCCCAGTGACTGGTTTCTACTGTTTAGCACCAGTTTTTTAATACTTAGTATTCTTTCCCACCTAATTTTGCATTATTTTAAGCTCTGTCTGATTCTGTATTCCACATGCTTAGAGTATATTCTTTGGACTCATTTTGGATAGGCTTTATCCCGTCTAACTCAGGCATCTAAAAGCTGGGTAAATGGTTCAGTGTGCAAAAGACATTTATGGGTGCCATCATGTATTCTTGTGTTCCTTTTCATTCACTGGGGAGGTATCTTAGGGTAACAATCTTAGATATTTACACCCTGCCCATAAAAAAACTGAATTATGTGAATTGCAGTCTTTGTTTCCATTCTAGCCACCTTAATTTAGCACATATTTTCTTTAAACATTTATAGAATTACAAGAATTAAAACCAAAAAGTGCTTCCACTGATCTAAAAGGTGTTTATAGTTCTGTGAAAGCTCTATGGTACTACAATATTATATACCACAAAATTATTTCTGAACTATCAGGCACTCTTTACAGGTCCAGTTAACTGACAGACTGAAAAATTCTAGAAAATGTTCTGGTGTCACCATTTCTAGAAAGTGAATTGATAAAAATTAGTTATGATAATATAGACTGAGAAAATAAACCCATTCCACTGGTTTGTATTCATACAAACTGAATCCTTCAGCATGTAGTTGCTCTGTCTCACAGTTTCTGTATTTTTGAACATCTGGATATGATTTGCTCAGCTTTTATTTCCAATTTTGTAATACAGTGTGTAATAAACTCTTCTGAAATGACCATGTAAGAGCCGCACTTATCACTGAAAATTTTCTTTTCAATACCCTTATTTGCTGCATTTATTTTAAGTTTCTAAACTGAAGCTGATTTGTGTTGAGCGGCAACAGCTTACATTTGTACCATTTTATAATCAATGCACAACGAGGAAAATATGTGGACACGTTTCATTATTGATTTTGGTTTTGAATGAATCCTTCCCTTTCTTCATCTTTGGTTAATACCCATTTCTGCTGTTAACAGAATTTCACCTTCTGCCTCAGTGCCCTGGAAGCTGATTCAGAATGTTTTGCAACATTAACTTGAAATCATTATGTTAGTCATCACATACATTGTCCGGAATATTACACTGAATATTGTGAAATAAATAAAATCAGAGAGGTATTTGCTTCGTGTTTTCTGTTGAGGTGGTAAAGTTTTTGTTTTTCTGAGACGGCCACAGCGCAGTGGAAAAGCCTGCAGCTCCCTTGAGCTCCAGAATCTGTTGCTTGTTCATGGAGATGCTGTCACAATGTTTGCTTCCATCTTTTAAACCAGACCCATGCCCTCGCCTCAATTTTCTTATGTTTCTATTCTCTTTCTCCTGGCTTATAAAGTTCGCATGTGGATAAGCTTCGTACACATGATACTCTCTATCACCTTAAATACCTCTCTGATCTAGCCACAATAGACAAAAGATATACTATTTTCATACATTAACTAACGGAGGTAAAATCCTGTGTTTATCAATTAAAATATTGAAAGCACAAGATATAGCCACCTTTTTTTTTTTTTTTCTGCTGAATGCAAGATAAAATTTGCAGAGATCTTTCCTTTCATATACTTTAGGGATCTGTGTGAGAGGATAACTTCCAAATCTACACATTAGGTATGGGAGTGTCTTGTTTCCTTATCCAAACAAAGAAGGTAGGAATATGTGGTGGATTAAAGTTGGCTGGCTGCTGAGTGCCCAGCCAGCCACTCCTTCACTCCACCTCCTCATCAGGAAGGACAGAGGGAGCAAATACTACAGAAAACTCATTGGGTAGGTGGAGAGAGGGAGATCACTTAACAATCACTGTCACAGAAAAAACAGACTCGATTTGAAGATTAATAATTTAATTTATAGTCAATTAAAATAGAGTAGGATTGTGGGAAACAAAGACCTAAACGCCTTCCCCCAAAGATGGTCTTCCCAGGCTCAACTTCACTCCTTCATTTATGACTCCAGTATCTCCTCCTGCCTCTGAGCAGTGCAGGGACATGGGGAATGGGGGTCCTAGTCGGTCCAGAGCAGCTCCTCTCTGCCACTCTCTCCTCATGCTTTTCCTTTGCTCTAGTGTGGAGTCTCTCCCATGGGATACACACCTTCACAAACTTCTCTCCAAAGGGTAAAGCCCTTCAGGAAGGGACTGCTCCAACGCAGGTCCCCCACAGGAACCTGCTCCTGTGTGTGCAGCGCACAGGATGCACCTTCCTTCAAGATGCATCCACTTGCTCCAGCATGGGGTCCTTCACTGTCTGCAGTGTGCATACCTGCTCCACCACAGTCCTCCATGGGCTGTAGGAGCACAGCCCGCATCACCACGGTCTTCTCCACAGACCACAGCGGAGTCCGTGCTTGGACACCTGGAGTACCTCCGTTCCTCCTCCTTCTTTGGTCTCGGTGTCTGCAGGGCTGTTTCTCACACTTTTTCCCTCGCTCCCAGGTAACATTTTTCCCTTTTTAAAAAACAGTTTCCTAGAGGCATCCCCCCTCCATGAGGGGCTCGGCTGTGCCCTGTGGTGGGTCCAGTGGAGCCAGCTGGGAACAGTTGTGTCTGGCACAGGACATCAGACTCTTCTCACAGAGGCTGCCCCTTCACCCTGCACAGAGGATTAGGGAGATTTTGCCGATATGTAAGTGAATAATTTAACACTTATGTTCAGCAGAGGCAGGAGAAGTTTTGACCTTGAAACACCGGTACGGTCACTCAGTGTCCATCCATGTAAACTCACCCACCCGTAGTCCTTCAGCTAAGTCTTTCCTTTCTCTCAAACAGGTACCTTTCATATTCTGAGAAACACTGTTTTGGAGACGTATTTTATTTCTCAAAAAGTGTGAGTTTACCATTGAGGTGGTATTTTTCAGGCAGTTTTTAATAGATGCTGTAAGAATGACTAGTGGAAACTGAATTGCATAGAATTATTTTTTTTTTAATTATATTTTCATTTGTGGGTTTGGAACTTTTTTTTCTGCTTCTCTGTTTGGTGGGGCTGTGGTTAGTATTGACACTTAATTGATTTTGGTGATATTTTGTTGCTTCAGCTGTGAAGAAAAAGATCATGAAACATCTGTCCCTCGAGTATGTCTCGATTTCCAGGATAGCATGATTAGAGCAGAAACAAAACTCCGCATTCACTGTGAAGGAGATAAAGTAATTATCATCTGCTTCCCCTTCTCCTGAATGTAAATGTTTGGGAAGAACTGTGAGGGCTGCTAATTTCAGAATGAGAGTCCTACTGTGAAAATCGTGTAGGTAGAGAAACTACAGGATCCAATACCACAGTATTGGATCCATATAGTTTTATTATGGAAATAGCACTAAGAAGACAGAGGAATTTCAGACACTTAAAGGTATGTGCATATTTGACTGCCTAGTGAAGCAGATGTGAAAATCTGAGGCCAGGGCAGGGGGTGAGGTGGGATGTTGTTACTGCTGAAAATATTTTGGGGAGGTTCTTCCACAGTCACAGAGGAAGTTCTGGCTTTGCTACCTGATAACTCTTGTTCTTGTCTTGAGGGAGATATAACAAACCCCTATGAAATCAAATGTAGAGAGGAAGCTGATAAAAAATGTTCTTGTTTTAACCGCAGTATGTGAGAATGGATACGAACAAAAGTACCGAGAATGAACTGAGTGCAAAGAAACAGAGTTTAGGGGCGCTTTTTATGTCATTGCTCTGCAATATTTGTAACCTGGAGGACAAATGTTACAATTTTCTAGAAATTGGTGAAGCAGATGAGATGCATGTATTTAAGTTCACCTGTTGCATGCTGCGATGTGTAATTTATAAGAGAGATGTCCAGAAAAGAGGATGAATGCTTGTAATTTAAGCCTTTGAAGTAATAATTGAATTATAAATAATATAGTGTTTGGCTATTATTGCATGTAATTAAATTTGCTTAGTTTTATTAGTCTTGATTTGG
>NW_010390043.1:19823-36075 GCF_000710305.1 Buceros rhinoceros silvestris | reverse complement strand
GGAAGATCCACCGATAATAACAATGATATATGTGTGGTAGGATAAAATATTTCTGAATTATGATTACAGAATAATAACTTTAAATATTTGTTTCTTAAAGGCTGCTGAGACCTGAGAAATGAAGTTACAGGCTGCTGGAGGCAGACATTATGTTCGCTGTGGGTTTATAATGTGTCAGGGAAAATGGAGTAATCTTGATCAGAGCTTCTTAGTGCAAACCTAATATATTAAACACAGATAGAGAAAGAAATAGTAAATTATGAAATGTTAAGTAGCAATATACCTCATCATAGCTATATTTTTTTCTCCTAAGAAACATGCAAATGTGTGTTTCCCCCCCCACAACTGCTCTGTTAAACAAAAATAAGATTCTGTAGAATGAACTTGCAGAGGTGCAGCTTGCATGTAAACATGTTTAAGTCTTGGCTAGGTTAATCTCTTGATTAAAGTTATTCTCTCAGTTATAAAGCTTAGAGTAATCACCAGTAATACAGCCTCAAGGGAATGCATGTGCTAATAGAAGTTCTAAATGCAACATGAAAGTTAAGCCAGGTTCTGAGGTGTTCATTGTGTTTCAATCCAGTTGGGAAAGAATTTAAATTTTGTGTAGAAACCATTGTGAAAAGAATTTATGAAATCCTAATATTTCATAATTAGGATTATGAAACTGGATCAGATAAACTAAACTGATCAGATAAACTAAACTGAAGAATGGAAAATAAGATAAAGGACAGTTAATGATCTGAGTAATATCAAATGAACAAAGAGAAGAAAGTTTTCTTTTGCATACACTGATTACATTAATGTTCATAAAGCAACATTTTCCAAGTTGCAAAATAATTAAAATATCCCCAAACTCTTAAGCACTTGAAAACCAGCAATCCTGCTTGTTCCACATCTTTTTTCAATGTCTAACTGAATGTTATCTCTGATTGGAATCCCTGGACACAACAGCAACAACAACACAAATCAAAACTAAACACCTATTCGTTGTTGGGTAGTAAACTCCATTTCCATAATTTAAACAAAATCAGAACTGAAACCATTTATTGTTTTAGTAATGGCCCCTTTTAATCGAGAGTCGCTGAACTACGCATGCACAATCAACACTGTAGCACAACACATAAACCATGAGACCAGAGATGATTAATAAACACCTTGGAAAAAACAGGGTGCCGGCTGCCCCTAGCTCCCATCCAGTGCAAGAGGGCTCTGCCAATCACAGGCGGAGGAGGTGATGCCAGTTTCTATTAAAACACACATTATTTATGAAAGGTATTTTTAGAAGTTCTGTCTTAAAATGCAGTTTTAAGCAGCCTGCTTTAGCTCAGGTCTTTTAAGAAGCTTAATTAAACATGTAAAAAGGATACATGGGGAAACTGATTTTCTCAGTCATTGATTTTAAATCTGAAAAATAAAAACATTTTAAATTGTTCCTGACTGAAGCTGTAATGGAGTGACGTCCTTCAAAAAAGCTGTTCTGTTGTAGTCTAGGACTAGGTGTCACCATTCTATTGGTGATCATGGGAACTACTCTTCTATAGTTCTGAGTTTGTTAGTCGTATAATTTATTAAGAATAGTTTCAGTTTAGAGTTTTGCATGTAAAAAGAAACTAATTTCCTCTCCAATTTTTCTTGGATCCAAGTGGCATAATGAAGTTATTTGCTAAGAAGATCTCTATTTTTTTTTTCCAAAATATTATCATTCTGGCATGCTATACATTTCATCTTTGCACTAATAATCAATTCCTTGGTTTGCCTACCATGGGAAATGCTTATTCAAGAGAAACACTATAGCTCTACAGAACTATACTTCAGCAACTGCGGAAGAGAAAATCAAAGCACATATGAAGATACTGCTACATAAGAAGAGGCATTGTCAAACACTTTTTAAATAACCCTTGATGGCTGGTCTTCTGTTTGCTGACTGAGTCTTTCTAACCCCAGCCTTCCTGGAGGAAGCCCATTCTGATGCAAGGGTAGTACTTTTCTAAAGTGGCATGCTGGTTAAGTACGACTTTTGCTTTATCATAATATCTCACCTAGCAGCAGTTATTCCATTTCTCAAGAGAAAGAGGAGATTGCCATGTCTGAAATGAGAAACATGTGGTAATGACTCGACCTGCTCAATGTCATGGACCAATAAACAACAGTAGCTAAACAGGATACTCAGAAATATGATGAAAAGGCCACAGAAACAGAAATGGGGGGAGCTTGGTCCTTTAACCTCTTCCGTTAAGTTCCAGGTTGATCTATGGGACAAACTCCCTCTGCATGTGTAGCCTCTCTCACCCCCCAGGAGGCAGCTCGGTGCTGCTGCCTTCCATTCCATGGCGGTGGTGGCGAGGTTACATCCCTCAGGCTGGTGTTTCCAGCGCTGCGACAACCCGGCTGCAAAACTGAGAGTCACCATGTTTCCAGGGGATGTTCTGGGTCTCTCTCCACATTCCAGCAGGGCTTTCATTCTTGGCTCTTTGACCCTTCCTCTCCTCCCTTGCTGGTGGTTACTCTCAGTACAGACTGCGGAGGATCTGGGTTCCTGCCTCCCAGTCCCTCTTCCTTCCATCAGTAATCACAAAGATAAAAGTCTTCTTGCCACCATGGAATATCTTTTCTGTCCCTGTTCAGTGAAGAAAAGCTCTTGATGCTGAGGTGACTGCTTCACTGGTTCCCTCTTCTGTCCTTCTCCTTGTGAACCCAAATTATGTGCCGTAAGAAGCAGTGTGGTCGGGCTTTTATAGTGTTATTCGAATAGGTGTTGATCGACTCGGCTTGGGCCAGGGGAGGGTGTGAAATTGGAGCCAGGAGCTGCGTTTCACAATGCCAGGGGCCTGTAGCCGCTCCCCCCACACTACAAAACCTCCTTTCCCTCCCAGTCAAGGCAGAACAACCCCCTTCCCCTGGAGCCGAAATCCTGAACCACGACAAGAATTCTTTCCTAGAGCATGATGCCACGCTGCAAGCCTCCAGATTATGACAGAATTTGGAAGTTCACCTTTCATTTTCATCTCTTTTCTTTATATTAAGGCATTAAGTAGTCCTAGTAGTTTCTCTCATTCTCCTTAAAAGATAAAAATAACCAAAAAAAGTCCGACCTTTTGATGGCAGGATGAAACAAATGTTTTGAATTTTAATTTGCATTGTGGTTTGGTTTGGTTTGGTTTTTCAACTTGGCTGGCATTTTTAATCTCTTACTTTCTTTTGGGTTTTTGTCTACTCCTTTTCTCCTTACTGCTGCTCTGTGCATTTCTTACCTTCCTGTACTGACTTCTAGTGCGCTTTGAGCTAGTCAGTGTTAATTGGAATGAATGTGCTCTACATGGTGTCATCCCTAACAGTTTTAATGTTTCCCCGAAGTACCACAGTTTCAAGTAACTAGATTGTTCCAGTAAACAAACATCCCTTCTGTTCCCTCTGAAGGGCAATGACTTTATATGGCCTGTCTCACAGTAGTTTGAACAGTATTTCTGATGTGGTGACAGTGAACCAGATGATCCCTGGATCCGGGAAGCAAGAGATCTGTTATTTTACACACCTGTAGAAAATAGTTTTCTCTTTTGCCTAGGAAGTCAAAAGAACTTCCTAGTAGCAACTGTAGTGCATTTGCAGTTACTTTGTTCTTTCCTGTTTGAAATATTCACCTCCTCTATCCTCTCATTTTATACCTAGCAATTGCACATGTACATGTATAATGTCAATTGTCTAGGGAGTCCCCTCTGTGATCAGCTTTTGAGGACTGACACAAATAAACATGTAGATGTTATTAATAGCTTCATTTCTGCAGAATATTTCTGCAGGAAAATGACGAGGAACTTTCCCCTCCTTTTTCACATCCTTTGCTGTCAGATATCCCGGTCATTTGTGGATTGCCCGGGATGAAATCTCCTGTTCTTCCACAGTGGTATGGCATTAAAAGATTTCACTGGGAAATGAGGGAAAAAAGGAGGATTCCTTTCTCCATGCCTCTGCACTCCCTTTATTGCATTTGTTTGAAAACATGGGTGGAGAGAAGGGAAGACTGTGATCCAGTTGTTACACTCAAAGAGCTGACTGTGAGAAACAAGGAAAAGACCTCAATTATGTGAAGAACTGCACAGCGCTCAGAAGATGAGGAGCAGGGGACAGAGGTGCTGGAATCAAAGCCTGAGGCAGGACATGTTGCAAGTCACCATGGGGCCTGCTTTTTTTTTTTTTTTCCTTTTGGAAATAAGGAGATAAGCCTCACCATATGGTCTTCCTTAGAGTCCTTTTAAGCTTCAGTGAATATTAACCGAAACAATGATGCCTGGAACAAAACATTTCTGGCTCTAATATATGAACGATTTAATTGAAAAAACCAGACTGTTGCTAAGTTGAAGGAAGGTAGCGGAGTATGGTCATGTTATGGCTACACAGAGCAAGGAATTCTCTTGCATTCCCAACAGTCTTTCTTTAACATTCTTGTCTCACAGACTGGAGATGGCGAATATACTTGTTTGCTGTGTATATATAAAACAATTGTCAGATCCTTCCCCATATGAAACCAAAACCTACTCACCTTCGTATGAAACTATGCAAAGAAAGAAAGGGATGAGAATTCAAATTTATCTGATTCCAAAATAAGCAAGACATAATATTGTATATTTAATACTAATGTATTTAACTTACATTTTAAAATTGTCTTAATTTTAAATATTAATTTTGTGAGAAATATTCAACAGTTGTTAAATAAAAACAGATTAAAATTAAAATATCATGAGAAATTAATGTATTCTAGCTATTGTAACGAATTGCTAAAGTTTTTTCCTGTAAGCCATTGACTTAAACATGAGATTTTGCAAAAGTTTCTTTATATACTGAATAGTACCTCCTAACTTTAATCTAAGTGATGAGATGATCCTAAGTGAGAAACTCAGGGAAGAAAGAGATTATTCACATAAGGAGATACTGCATATTTTTCACATAAAATCAGAAATTATTGTCTGTGAATCATGATACGCTTGCTCTAACATAAAGGGCCGTATTTTCATGTAATGACCTGTGTGACTAATAAGAAGGTTCCATGATAAAAACTGTTTCATCTTGTCCATAGTGGAGGATAAGATAGAAGGGTTCAAGATGGAGTTAATAACAAATACTTCCAAGAAGCTGAATGAGAACAACTTTGTCTCATTGGTGACTGATTTAGTAACTGAAGCTGCAATTATCTTTACTGATGAATGTTTCTAAAAGAAAACGCAGTTACAACAAGAACTTTTCATTTCCAAAATGGGAATCTGGCAGGGTGTAAAATATCATGCAACTCAAAGACAAAAATGTCACAGCCACTTTTAATCAGGTCTAGAGGAGGCTAAACTCCCAAGTACAAGGAAATTACCATACGATACAATTGTGTCTCTTCCCTTTGTACTCTCTAAATTTATTACTCTTGCCTATTTGTTTTATAAAGAACATACTTCCCTGCTAGCTGTTCTATGTCCTTCCTTTCAACACAAAACTTTGTTTTCCAGCTATCCCTGGAATGGTTTAGAAATACTTTCCAGGTATGAGGCTATGGAAAACTTGAAAAACTAAGTTTCCAGTTCTTTACTCCTTACTACAGGCACTAATTTAAGTTTTGAAGATGAAATTTCCCAAGGTGCAATCATTTCTCAGGAAATCGGATGGCTGTGAGAGGAGACAATTTCCTTCACTCCCATTGCCTTTTTGTGTTCATTGCTACTCTAAAACCAGAAATATTTATTAAGAATAAAGTCCATTGAGATCAATAGAGAATGATTGAAGAGAACTAGACTATTTTTCAATTAAACATACGTATCTGAAAATGGAGACCTTCCCGAGCACAGCAATGTAATGTGCTCCAGGATTAGGAATGTACTGTGATTTGAGGTTCACACTTGGAATTATCCTCCAGGCACTTGCGCCAACAGTAATTGTCCAGCCCTTAGCATTAAAAAGGAGAGAGGGAAGTGAAACCATCTGTCTGAATGAAATGTAATTTTCTGCTTTTGCATATACTGTTCTACACTAATTTTCCTGACTTATATAAAACCCTTCACTCATCTTTTTTTAACAAAATGGCATTTTCTTCCAAGAGAAACTCTAGCTGTAACAAATTCAGCTATTTGTAGGTAAGGCTGAAACAAGTATCGTTCTGAAGAAGTTACGGGCCCTGTTCTTGTTTAAAACTGTCGGAAGTACCATTGCATTTGTAGACCAAATGTAGGCCTATCAAAATTACCTAGACAATTATACCTGAAAAATCATGGGAAAAATACTCGTATTTTTATCTTCCTTCTTTGAACTTTTCTTTAAATATTATGGAATTAAATTCCATAATTTAAAAAAAACTTACTCTATCTCTTAGTTTTGTTTCTGCTGAAGAACATGGATAGTGCTGTTTTAGCCTCAAGCCAGTATTAATAAGGAAGAGTTTGGCTAAATCTGAGGTTTGTTCAAGTTTGGAAATGAAGGTAGAGAAGGACTTCTTAAACTGTCATCTCCATAGTGCTTGAATTGACACTGAAAAAATGTACCAGGAAAGGAAAGTTAACTGGTTAAGTTACTGCCCCCCCTTTTTTTTATTGTGGGATCTAATAGGCAGATTCTGAAAACATTGTTAGACATAATTTATGCTATTTTGTCTGATGCAAAAATCACCAATTTTGAGCATCCCATTTGATCTCAGTTTATGCTGTGATCTACTTTTTGGAATAATGTGACTTTTGGACAAACAAGAAACAACTCTGTACTTCTGCCTGGTTTCTGGTTGTGCAAGACAGTGTGAAGCAGGTGTCCTTATATATAATGACTTTCATTTCATTCGCTGGTCATTTCTGTGAGTGGTAAAGGCGACATTTTAGTGTTGTATCCCCTAACTGTGGTTGTTATTTCTGCGGCATAATTTACATGTCAGTAGTACAAAATTCAGTGAACTGTGAGTAGCAAACCTACAACATTGTTCTGGTTGTGCAAGACAGTGTGAAGCAGGTGTCCTTATATATAATGACTTTCATTTCATTCGCTGGTCATTTCTGTGAGTGGTAAAGGCGACATTTTAGTGTTGTATCCCCTAACTGTGGTTGTGCAAGACAGTGTGAAGCAGGTGTCCTTATATATAATGACTTTCATTTCATTCGCTGGTCATTTCTGTGAGTGGTAAAGGCGACATTTTAGTGTTGTATCCCCTAACTGTGGTTGTTATTTCTGCGGCATAATTTACATGTCAGTAGTACAAAATTCAGTGAACTGTGAGTAGCAAACCTACAACATTGTTTTTCAATATGTTGTCTGAAATGAGATTGTGAGGACAAGAGGACATTAAAACTAAAACTAGTGAAGGAAAGATTGGTTTGCATTTAAAATCTGCCTTCCTGGGAGAATCTTACCCGGTTAACAGAGGGCTTGGCTACTTTCAGTTTGTGATCATCTCTCTTGGATCACCTGTATTTTAATGCCATTTCTAATAGCAAGATAACCAAACAGACTTGGTCTTGATAAAAGAACAAAAGAATATCAAGAGAATATTTAGAAGCAAAAAAAAAAAAAAAACCTTATGAATCAGAAGGGAATTTCCTTTATGGCCTCAGAGATGCCTGTATTCCTTATACACTTCCATGCTGTTTCCTTGTTGCTCAGTATTTATACCAGTTTCACTAGTGCTGTAACTCTTACAACAGTTTCACTATTTTTATTTTAACTCATCATCTCAGGTGGCATCCTACCAGGTACCTACCAGGTACCTACCAGTATACCTACCAGGTACGATAACTTTGCCCGCTGTTCCTTATACAAGCAGTTATGTGTTGCAAGTCCCCTTCTTTGTTGCTGATCCCAGCTTCTTAGTAACAAGCAACATTTCTAGGACTTCACTAACACAGGAAGGGATTGTAAAAATCAGATTATTTCTTTACAAAATAAAACAAATGCAACAAGCCAGATAATAAAGTGTTTCAGGTTCCTTGTCTTAAGAATATTTAAAATGTAATCTGCATCTGCCTTGCAATTTGAGCCCATTTGTCATCATTTGATCATAAAGAACATTCTTCAACTAACTCTCAGTGTGAAGGAAAGACAAACCAGACCTAATTATTTCAGCTTTTTTTCTTAGGTCAATCATGATTTGAAACCTTGTGATTAACCTCTTTGCTCTCCTCTAGACTTTCTCACACCGACTTACATATTTTCTGAAGCTCCATGGGCAAGACTGAGCAGAGTAATCAAGCTGATTCTTGCCTAATTTGAGGAAGAGTTGGATATACTGGTATTAACATATCTAAATACAGCACATGCCTTCTTTAGTAAGAATGTGAAATTATTGTCTCTTGTTAACTTTGTGATCCATTAGAAAGCCACAAACTCCTTCTTCCAGTGTGCTATCCATCCCGTTATTTCTTGTCCTGTATTTCTGTAGCTGATTGTTCCTGCATAGGTACAGCACATTTATTGCCCCCATTGATTTTTTTTTAAGTATTTCACAAATTTGGGCTAATATAAAACTTAGATCATGTTCTCTAGTGTCCCTGCAAGTTTATCCCAGATTCTATTCAATAATAATTCTCTTCCACCCTCCGTGTCACATGGAATTGCAATCAGTAAATCTTTCCACGACAAGTTGTTGATATTTACTCCTTAGAATCAGCTTTCCTAACCAGTTTTCCACCCACACTGTTGTTTTATCTACTTCATGTTTGATTATCAAATATAACGCATTTCCACCAAAAGCTTTACAAAAGTCAAGTTATTTGTGGGATTTCCTATTCATAACTCTGCAATTGTGACCTAAAAAACTCAAGGTCACAAGGAAGTATTTTTTGTTTCTTCACTACTTGAGGCTACGAACTTTCTAGCCATTGTTTGCTCTCAGCTGATCCGTGCCTGAGGACCAAAACAGAAAAGTCAGTGAAGACTGTCTTCCCCAACATAGGTTTTTTGCTGTTCTTCTCCTGTGTGTAGCAAGAGTAATCCTTTCCTCAGTCTCTTGTTACACTGAATGCAGTTGCAGAGCAAATTCTTGCTACCTTCATTTTTACTAGCAACATCTCATCCTTTGCTTCGCCTTTCCAGACCTGATAAGCATATGCAACATATCTGTTTGTGTCCTCTGTAGTAAGACCTCCTTTCACTGCCTGATGTTGCCTGGTTCCAATTAAACTTCAACCCCTAATTTGTATGAATTTAGCCCTTGCTTGGTTTTTCATCCTAAATTACACTCCCACTAACAATTGCAATGCCAGTCTTTCAAATTCTAATTTGTTCATTCTGACCTTCGAATTATGACGGCTGAATGTGAAACCATTGAGACTCCCCTGGTTCAGTCTGAAGAGGCACTTCTGCTCCTCAAGTGGGAGACATGAGTATTACTCAACTGAATACATTATCCCCTCAAAACAGTAATAGCAACTGGCTCAGTTGAACCAACACTAACATACAGGTTCTATTAACTTCAAATTATCGTTACAGATGAGCGCACATTCAGGTAATGTGTTGTATAAATAAAGCATGCTACTTTATTAAATCAATACAAGAATAACAGGCCTTCCAGGAGGGGAAAAAATGCTGCCAATTTGTGAAGACAGCAATAAAAGATGATTTGTAATTAGATTACCTCCAGCTTCTTAATATTGACCTCAAAATTGTCTAATAGGAATACTGATAAATAGTATGTTTTCAGAAAATAGCAAACCATTATGAAAAGATCTATTTTAAAGCTCTCTACCAACTGCATTTAATTATTCTGAAAGTGAATCAAGCTGGCCTCTTGATAAATCTGCACTGAGGTATTCCTTTTAGGAGGAACACTCACAAGTTAACGCCCATGCATCTTTGAAAGACTGGGGGGGAACAGAATCTCTTCAGTTGTCCTTCTTACCATGATCAGAGAAAAGGAAAGAACAAAATCAAAACCTCACTTCAGAAGCTGCCTGGATCCCAGAAAGTGTGGGAGGGCAAGAAACAATCTTTGCAACCACTTATACTGACAGAGTGACTTTTATCAAGGTTGTTATTAAATATATCATGGTCTCACATGAATAGTTGTACTATAGTCAAATTCAGTAGGTCTAATACCTTTAGAATACTGAAACATTATCACACTTTTGGCCTCCATAATGTCTTGAAAATCTCTGTATATTACACGTAAATCAGGAAATGTTCCAAGACAGAAATTTTCATTCCTATATACAACTGGTTGTACAATTCACCTTGAAAGTCGGCAGTAGTTTACTCTCATGGCTCACAAATTTGAAATTATTTGCTAAAACACTACGCTCTTTTTGAAACTGCTTTGAAAACAAAACAGAACAGCTGTGACCTTGTCTTTATTGCAGGTTTTGAGGTCTTTTCTTGAGAGCAACACTAGAAAACAATGACTCACTTTTTACCTTTCTTTAAGATTGGGGAGTCTGTAACTTTCATGAAACTCTTTTTTTCACAGTGATCTTACATTCTGGCAAGAGTTAGGGCTGGGCCAGCCACTAGATAATGTTCAGATGCTCTCTTCAAACCCCTTTTCCCATCCAAAGGGGAAGAGCAAAAGAGTAAGGGAGAGAGACTTATGGATTGAAAAATAAAACTAAAATTGCTGAAAATAACAACAATAAAATGAAACATAGACAAATATACACAATACCAATACAGAACCTAAATCCCCTGATGGCAACCACATCACCTTTGGTTCTGATGTGGCTGAGGAAGTCCCAGACTGGACTCAGAAACAGATGGGAACCAGATGCAGGAGCTGGATTCTGGAACTGGATTCAGGAATGCACAGATTGGGCAGGATAGACAGAGTGCTCCTTGGACACCGGCCATTGAAGAAGAGGCTTCACCCCTGTGACCCCTCAGCTTTACACCGGATATGACATCTATGGGATGGAACACTGGTTGGTCAGTGCAGGGTCACCTGTCCTGTCCGCTCCTCCCCACAGGTGCAGCCTCTCACTCACTGCACCCCACCGTGGGACACAGGATGGAGCAGTGACCTTGGGCTGCACAGCAGCAAGTACAAGCCAGAGCCGTTCTGCACCCCAGTCCCTGGCAGCGACTGTGACCATCCAGCGCTGCCACTGCCAGGAGCAGCCACTGTCTGCCCAAACCTGCCGTTACCTTCAGACAGTGCCGTCCCTGAGCAGAGCCTGAGCTGGACAGTGACACCCCTGAACAGCACTGGTTCTGCTCTAACCCAAACCAGGACACATTCTCTGAGCCATCTGTTGTGATGGTAGTCCACCATGAACATTTGAAATACCTCTTTCAAAACAGTGCTACAAGTCACTGTCCCAGGCTGGCAGCTACACCTAGGAAACTGATCCATGATGCTAAAGTACGCTGTGTACACTAAAGTGTTAACAGACCTCTCTCTGCAATCTGTCACACCCTGTAGTTTCCTGTGTCAAGTACAGCTGGTCAGAAGGTCATGATGAATCCTCTGTTTACATGTGATGTGTAAAGGAACAGCATCGTAAAGGGAGTCTATATATCAAAAGAGCTGCATCAGTGCAACAAAACAGGGAGTGAGACAAAAGCAGGATGTGGAATCCATTCTTGAGAAATATCTGCTATGGCACAGCTCAGTCACCAAACCATTTATTTAAAGGATGGAGTGAGATCATCTCTACGAGTACCTTTTACTTAGCTCTGATAATCAAGATACTGCAAGATTTACAATAAATAGCTGTGTTAATTTAAATAAAAGCCACAAGCATTGAAATCCTACTTAAGTAACTTGTAATTTAGATGCGAAATTTTTCCTTGAGCCTATTCATTCATGCAAGTAACTTTTTCCTCTTTTTTTTTTTTCCTTACTGGAGCAACTTTTGTCATTATTTTTTAAAATAGAATATAAATGTCAAAGGAGACAAATGGCTTATGCTTGATCTGTCTGAAAGAAGATGGCCTTGGAAAATATAAAGTGGAGTTTTGTAAAAGGTTGAACTAATATTCTTTTCTTCAGAATGCTTTGGAAGGACAAAATAATAGAAAATAGGAAAAAGAAAGAAACAAGATGTCTGGGAGAAGAATCTTTCATGAAAACTAAAATAATCAGGACTTGAGAGTGAGTGCATCTGTGCAACCAGAGCAACAACATTCTCAAGGTGTCACCTACCTTAATCTCAGTCAGCAAACCTATGAGGGCAAGAGAAATCTAACAGCTTTCATGAGTTGAAGGAAAACCAGAGAAATTGTTTTTACATCATGGCAAAAGCGTATCAAAAGTCTGGAGATAATAAAACCCATGGAAGTAGTTGTCCTTTAACAGGGGAAATATTCTAATAACAAGACCATTGGGTAACCCTCAGTAAACCCATCGGTTACTGTAATCAGCACTTCCGTGAGGATTGGGACAAACCCCAGAATTTTCAGTGCTTTGGTTCACCATTTATATTTTCCTAATTTGTGGGGTTATTTTAAGGATAAAATCTGCCCACCCAGATGCTGTGTGAGTTGAAATTGGACAAGAGACTGACTCGGTGCAAAGCAATGTATCGTTACTATAGTCAGTAGGATTGTCCACAATAGCTTATGTATCTTAAATCAGTGGGTCTAAGTGAACATGAATTATCCTCTGAACCTCTTTGGCTTTGAAAAGCCATGGAGTCATTGATTTGAGTTTAATGCTAGTAACTTCATTGGCAGCAACAGCAATCAGTCAAAGCAAGAGACTCTTCAGCCACTTTTTCTAATTCTTTGCCTACGGACACCATGCCTGCTAAATTTGTCATGTGCCGTCACAGGAAGATTAAATGAATTCGTGAAATAAGAGTCCATGAAAGTCGCATAGAAATTGTGACAGGCTTAGAGAATTTTCAGAGCTACAATTCTTGGCAGATAGGCAAGTTTTTGGGAAAAATGTCTTTTGTCTCCTCCATTTCTTCTATTTCTTATATTGTCTTTATGTGTCTCTTTGTTGCTATTACTGGAGACAAGATGCTGCCTTAAGTGGGTGTTAATTCTGTCCTTCTACAATTACTTTTATGCTCTCTTGCTAAATGAGGCTTTTTCTTAACAAAACACCTTCTGAATCAAGTTAGATAAAAGACCAGGAAAAGTCTGGTTTTTTCTCCCATTTTGTTTCAGCGTGAACTTTTAATACTTTTTCAGTTAAAAATTGTTCCTAACTTCTGAACTGTCTGATTGGCAAAATCTTTCTCATTGATTGAGTCCACTCTGGGGAATTTTCCTATGAACCTTTTCTGTTACAGAATATGCAAACACAGAGCATCAGAGCTGAGGGGAGTATCTTTGGTGAGCAGAGCATACCAACAACAACGCAGATCAGAGTGAGCAAAGGTTTGTAAGTGTCAAATCTGAATATGCTGAAAGACCGAGAAGGGAAAAAGAGAAAGAAAATGAAAACATTCATTAGGGGCTCATGAGTCTTTTTTATTAACTTTTGCCTTTGATTTTGGATTTCTGTTTTTTTAGTTTGGGGGTTTTTTAGGTCAAAACATTTATCTGATTTTAAAAGAGTTTAATAATTTTTATTTTTGGCTGCCCATTATTTCTCCAGGTTAGCCAAACATATTAGTCATGTGTCAGATTGTGTATTAAAAACATGTCATTTTTAATACCTTAGATCTTAAATATCTCTAGACAATTAGAAATTGTCTTAGCTATTAAATGCCACTTTACTTCTCTAATGCTTGCTGCAAGGACTCATCTTCTACCTGTAGTGATTTCCAGATTGCTTATTTTTAGTTTAATTTATTTAAAATCATGCTTGTCTTACTAGAAGATTAAAGATAGAGCATGCTGAGAGAGATATTGCTCATTATAAGGCTAATAAGTAAACTTGTTTTTTTCTCTGTGGCTATTAGAAAGAGAAAAGCATTATTTTTAGATTTCTTGCCACAGCACAAAAAGTACAAAAAGAATTAAAATACCTGACATAGTGAACTATGAAGGAAAACAAACTGACTGGTTCAGAGTAAATGCTAAACTAATCCTTTATTTTAGAGATGCTGTGTTCTTTCTTGTGCGGAATATTTCTACTTACGTGGAACAGCAGCTCTGAATTTCTTCACATAGCCGTGTCCTGTCCTGCCCTCAGCACTCAAACGACAGTTATCAGGATAAGTTTTGGGTGCAAGGAGAAGAAAACTATTTTTTTAAAGCAGTTTTAAAGCCTAGTTGGATTTAAAAAATATGAAATACAAATCCACATATAATACATACATATTATAGAAGTTATCCTAAGATATTTGTTGCTATATACTGCCAACTTTCTTCTGGGGGAAAAGGATCGAGCTCTAAGGTCCTTGTTTGTAACAAATATAAGGGTTTTTTTCCCCCTCCCACTGCTATTTAAAAAACAAACTAACAAAACCCATAACCCCCCAAAAATCAACCCATAATCTGAAAACATTTCATATTGAGACAGACAGGTCATTAGTTGGTGCAGTTTGGAGTAACTGCAGAGGTCACATCGTAAATTACAGATATTCTTGCAGTCAAGAAGGAATTAGTTTAAAGAACTGTCACTGAAGCAACTTAAGTAGCAACAGTTTTGTAGAAACAGAAAGGATGCCACAGAATATTTGTAGGGGATTTTTTTTTAACAAAAACACCCTCTTCAGCAGAAAAGAGCTTGTTGATGAAGTTCTTCAAGATCATTTATGCTTACTTTACTGTTTACTGAGTATATGGTTCTATCCAAGATATCCACAAGCCTTGTGGTTACAAACTCATGTCTGTCCTTGAGGATTCCCCCGACTCCAGCGGAAGCATTCCAGTGTTTTAGTGAGACAATATTTTCTGAGATAATCTCAGAATGCCTTATGGTGATGAAGACAGCTGCTGTCACAGAGAAAAACTGCTCAGTTCATATAGTTTAAACCAAATCGGATCTGAAACATTTTATTGCTTCGTCAACGACAGGCAGTTAACTGGCAAACAGTGAACTATACATCCAGGATCAATATCAGTAGCACAACAAATAAACCACAAGAACAGACATCACAAAATGTTAATAAATGCCTAGAATTTTCTAAGCACTCTTTTGGAACTAACCCCACAAAGATTTAGTGCTATTCCCAGTTCTGTTCACTACTTCTCCAGACACTCCCTCTCACCAGGGAGTGCTGCATCCTCCTGCCTGCAAACCCTCCTGCAGATACAAGGTGCTGTGCCTCTACATGTAACTATCCCACTTCCTGTGAACCCCCAACACGTGTGAAGGTGAAAAGCCGCCTTCAGATGACATCCATCCCCTCTGATGCAGGTCTCCCTGGTGCAGGCTGCACCTTTCCCACAGGAGAAGGCTTTGCCTGTTCCAGCAAAGGCAGTAATGCTGATGGGACAGCTGCTGGCTGTGCCCAACTTGATGAGCTGCAGCTCTTCCTTCTCCACCTAAGTTTCTCCCTTCCTGTTGCACATTACTGTGTTTCTTTTACATCTCTTTTCAAGGTGACCTCTTCTTTGTTTCAAAAGTCTGTGCAATTACCTGTAATTCTCTGATTATCTTTAATCCAGATGCTGGTCATTTTCCTCTTAAAAATGACAATTTTCTGACTAATACTCTCCCAGACTATTTTATCCACCACATCTTATTTCTACTCACATTCCTATCTCTACTGGTGCTGTTATCCAAGCTGTTTGCCAGGGCTGGGCCATACCTGCACCCCCCACAAGCAGCCTTCTTCAGTGGTACTACTGCTTTGCTCCCTTCCTGTCCTGTTTCCGCAACATCCTCCTTGATGGGTGCCTTCTAGATGGGATGCTAGTAACCACATCAGGTCTGTGGCTGATTTCCTATGTGTAGTTTATTATACTGACTTTTTGGCTAAAAAGTCTTCTTGTAACTATTCAAGTGTTTCACTATTTCTACTTTCATTTGGCTTCCTGCAACTCGCCCCTTCAATACCTCCCAATCATGTACTGTAGGATTCCTGCATCTCTAGGTGTATTCCTTTCTTTAAAATAACTTATTTTCAGATTAGAAAAAAAAAATTACTTCCTCAATATTTTCTTAGCCTTGCCTTCCGTACTCTGTCATTTTTCTGGTTATATCTTACTATGTGGTTTTGGGTCTCCATCATACTATTAAAGTTGGTGACAGAAACCCATCTTCTACTAGTGTGTGGCATTTAGGTTTTGAATACTTGGCAAGTTTTACCTTTTCTGTGCTTGAAAACAAATTCTGGCTTGGTCAGAGAGTTCAACTTGTTAGAACTGAGAGAGGATAACGAGTGGATCGAGGAAACTCCAAAATTATTTCCCTTCTCTTTTTATTCCAACCTCTCTCCCCTCCTGCACTCCCCCTCCCAATCCCCAC
>NW_010390043.1:17984-19760 GCF_000710305.1 Buceros rhinoceros silvestris | reverse complement strand
CGCCCCGAGAATTTTACTTTCTCAATACCATCTGTTCTTGCAAGTTTGGACTATCAGATTTTTAAGTAGTTTTGCCAAAAATAACTGCCTCTCTGAGGAATTTTTCTCTCTTTCCTAATGCAAAATTTTCTCTATCCTTTCTATATTTGCGAGTATTTTCTTATATTTCACGTTTTGTTTTTTTCTTATTTCATGTAGCTTTGTAATTTTTGAGGAATCTAAGGTCTCTGGGAGCATTTGAGGCTTTCACAGAGAAGCTACTTTCTTCTATCTGAAACAATACTGTGATTCAATATATAGAACACAGAGAGGTCTCCCAAACTGCAGTAAGAAAACCAATATCGGGTTTTCCTTAGCATTATTTTGGCACGTTCTTTCAAAAGGTGAGCTGCTTTTCTGCACAGGCGCTTTGTTTAGTAGCACAGATATTGCATATTCAATTCAGTGATGAAGCTTCCGCGGTGATCCCAGGACAAGAATCACATTTTTCTTAATGTATATTCCCTACTTACTGCTCTTTATTCATCTTCAGCAGTACCGTGGCTTTACGTAGATGTAGGCTTTCAAACTTCCCTTTCTGGATGGAGGAATTAGAACCTTACCATGTAACTTGCAGGAATATGCTAATAATCACATCTCTACCTTCATGAAATGCA
Organism: Buceros rhinoceros silvestris; assembly: GCF_000710305.1. Classification (NCBI taxonomy): domain Eukaryota; kingdom Metazoa; phylum Chordata; class Aves; order Bucerotiformes; family Bucerotidae; genus Buceros; species Buceros rhinoceros. Next base: position 19,104 of record NW_010390043.1, on the reverse strand, counting down.
GGCAGCAGCTATGATTTATTAGTAGTTCTTGATTAACGCTAAAGATTGTATTAACCAGGTAGTTCAGGAACTATAGATCATTGTAAAGCTGAACTATGAGAAATATGGTGATACAAACTAATTTAAGGGTCCGGAAGATGCTATCTCGGTAATTACAGGTCTGCTATCAGCACACAATATGAGGCCACATTCAGGTTTGGTTTAAGCAGCAGTTCCTATGAAGAAGCTGATGTTAACACTCTGGTTCTGAGCAGGGCTCAAACTGGGATTTAGTCTCATGAGAGTTGATACATACGGATAAGGGCTGGAGTTAAAAAAGAGCTACCAGGCTATATTTTAAGTCAGTTCACAAGGATCATTTGGCTATACTTAGATGCACAGAAGTTCCCTGAGTTGGGTTAAAATTTGGCTCTGATGAAGGAAAGCACTCTACATAAATTTTGCTTACAAGTGCTATTTCATCAGTTCTAGAGTCTGCTAGAATAGCTGCCTACTGCAGTCACCTCTGATACTTCTGACGTTTCTTCTGCCTCCTCTGACCACATCATGGGGTAGCTATATTTTGGATGTGCAAAGTCATCATCCTTAGTAGGCAAGCTGGCAGTTTGTTGTTTGGAATTCCCTGTTGTGATGGCCTTCTTTCAGTTTTGAACCCTCATAGAACCACAGAATCATCTAGGTGGAAGAGACCTTTAAGATCACCGAGTCCACCCTGCACTGCCAGCGTCCCTAAACCATGTCCCTCAGCACCACATCCACATGGCTTTTAAACACCTCTAGGAATGGGTACTCCACCACCTCCCTGGGCAACTTGTTCCAATGCTTAAATGGGTCAGTCATCATACACAACCTCAGCAGACGTCTGCATTAGGAAGTGACATACCAAATTGAGAATACAACCGGGAAATAGTTTCTTTTTAAGCTTATCATAATCAATAGAAGTAAAATGCAACTAAGTATAAGCAGTAGTGTTATAGGAGAGTACATGACAGCTTCAACAATGCTACTTCCAGCTCCCATTAAAGCACTTCCTTTCAATATAACTGGATAACCTGTGGAGTAGTAAACCTGTGGAGTTCACCAAAGAACTCTACATTTCTTCCACTTAGTGTTTCTGCAA
>NW_010390043.1:14314-17863 GCF_000710305.1 Buceros rhinoceros silvestris | reverse complement strand
TGCTTCAGTAAACAATTTAAAGCAATAAGGTGCCTGCTTGGGACAGTGCAGATTTTATCTTTGCTTGCCAAAGAGAAATACAGTGATGAATTTTGTTTTCACATTCCTAATTCAGTAAGCAAAATAAATAAAAGGAAATTGAAATTGCTCAAAATCATTTACTCAGCAAGTGTTAATGTTAGTGTCCTGTGTGACAGAGAACTTGTGAATTGTTCGTTACATCATTTGCATAACAGAGCAGCTTGTTTTCCTGGAAAGATACCTTGCTAAGCCTCCTAGACCTTTGACAGGAACATGTCTGTGCATACTGGAACATTATTCATTTATGTTGGATTATTAGAGTTAATGCAGAGAAAGAAACAGCTTATTTAAAAATTTTAATTCTGTAGTTTCTTACTGTACAAGCAGAAGGAGGAAGAGAAACCCATATCATCCAAGCTTGGTTATTCCTTCAATCTTTTATTCGTCAGATATGGAGCTTGTATTATAATGCGTTATGAATAATTTTTTTCAGCAGCAATTTCATAGTTTTGACATCCTTTTTTTTGATCAAAACTGCATGAAAATCATGTTGATGGAATAATTTCCAAGATGCCCCAAAATGACAGTGAGTAAAAGTATTAATATAAGAAAAAACATCCTAGGACTTCAGAATAGGAACCATTCGTTCATGGTGATGCCTGATAATCTCTGTATTTAACAATCAGTCAAGCTTTCTGCTATGAACACTTTGATTTTTATTTTTTTTCATATTTATATTTAACAATTCAGCCTATGTAAGGTAAATTCCATTGGCTTATGCATGGAATATAGCAATAGCTGTCAGCACAGATAAATATTTTGTTCATCAAAATCAAAACGTGTTTGGATTTGTTTTTCCCTTTAGAAGCAACAGTGAAGACAAAAAGTATAGCTCAGATAGTTGCTACTTTCTGAGTTCTCTTACGCACATGAAAAAAACCCCAAAATCTAACAATAATTTTAGGACTATACCTCTGTTGGCAAAGATACTAAATATCTGTTAAGTCTTAAGAGCAGTTTCTTGTTGGGAAAACAATGACTCATGTAAGATAATGACTCTTCAAAAGTATTCCCCTCTACACTTACTACCAGAGTCCTGCTGCACGTCAAATCAGTCGTGGTATGTAGTTCGCTTCAATAAAAAGAGAGCGAATGAGTGCCCCAGCAACCAGCATGTATCGGAGTAGAGTGTTTGTGCTGGAAAGGTGAAAAAATGATCACAGAGGAGGTAACAGCTATGTTGAATAAATCACACTGCTGAGAACTACTTGGGGATAGGCAAACAAAATCACCGATCTGCCATTAACAAAGGGCAGGGACCAGGGACTAGAAGGAAGGGAAAACCACAGAGGCAAAGTCTCACTTTTGCTTTGTCAAACAGGCTGTCCTGAAATAAGTTTGCTGCTGGAATGTTTTGCTTTTTTTTTTATATAAAAATGCTGAAGGGAGGTTTTGGAAGCCAACCTCCCACTTCTCAGGGGAAGTTAGACAGCTCTGAGATGATGGCCCTCTCCAAGTTTTTGCATAATGTCCTTTTTCCAACAGACAAAAGGGAATGTTTGATGTTGAAAACATCTCAACAGTTAAGCCATTTCCTGCTCATTTGAAGTTCAGTGAGCTGTAGCTAGCTGAAAACCTTTAGAGAATGGTAGGACATGAAGATAGGATTCTGTAAATTGGAAAGGGAATCACCTTGCAGACAAATATTTCTGTGCATCTGCTTAAGCAGCCAACTATGAAAATTTGAAAGGGTTTCAGTACTTGCAGCTCTGGTTGTTCTGAGGCGAAAGGGAGAAATAGGAAAATCACTTTTTCAATGGAAACGGTCTAGAAAAAATACTTTTTAAAATAGTGTCAAGAAACAAGTGTCGAAAACACGACCAGAATTAATTATTATCTGGTCATATGCTGATCAGACTAAACGATCTATCATTCCCTTTTTAAAAAATCCGTGGATGAAAGAGGAACAAATCTTTAACCTTTGAAATTATATATATGGAAAGTTCAGGAATTTTTTGTTGTTGTTGTTATTTACATTAGTACTATAAAGATCAAGTATGGAAGAATAAGCGTTTTAAATCCTCTAAAAACAAGTATCAGAATCAGCTTTAGAAACATCACAGGATGTGCCTAAGAAATAAAGTTCAAGCCATGAGTGGTGACCAGAAATTTCTCTCAACATTTTGTGAATTTATGATATTATTTGATTGCAGGGAATGACAATTAAAAGTAGAAATTTTGTTTGTTTGTTTTTTAAAATGGAAAACATATTTTTAACTGAAAAGAAAGGAAGAAAAATACACATATATAACCAAAATACTATGTATATATGTCGTTTAAATTCACATTTCAGTTTTTAACTAAGCTTTACTTTTCTCAGGTGTATCTATTCTATTCTATTCTATTCTATTCTATTCTATTCTATTCTATTCGTTCATGTATATCTATTCTATTTTTCAATCATCCTTCATTAACACTTTGCATTCTAAATACCCTCATTGCAAGCAAAGAATACATATGACATGACATGTGTCAACCTCTGGAGAGCTGAAGATGAAATACAAGACAATAAATTTATTTTTGTCTCTGAAAGAAGGTAAAATGAAAGCAAAGTCTGAATAATAACATATAAATAGGCTTTTCTTGAATAGTGAAAAAAAAAGAGGGAGTTAGCTACAGCTAAGCTAGGTTTGGAGCTAATTAAATCAAAATAGTGCATTTGTCTTCAAACACAATGCCTCCAGAGCCTGAAAATCTTCCAGAGTTTTGTTTTGCTCACTCTTTCTAAATCAATCTGATATTTGGTCATTTAGACTTTACTTACACTTTACTTAAACTTTCCAGCCTCGCCAGCAGGCTGAAGAACCTGGCAAGGTTAATCAGCCTGCCTATATCACCATGAAACACCCTCCTAGGCTCCTGCTCTCTCAGCTATTTGCTCTCACCTCTAGCTGTGACTGGCTTGGTGCAGGATTACAGCCACTATATTGGCATGAACTTGTGGATATATTATTTATTAAAATGTAGAAATACATTCTTAACAAAAAAAACAAATTAAATATTCACCTATCTGCAGAAAAGAAAAACAGCTGGCACCACAAAAATATTTTCTACACACTTCCTTATTGATTCTCAGACATGCTTTGAAATGTACAAAGTTGATTATTTATTCTTTAAATTCAGTCCACCTGATGATTTGATTTGTAACATGATGTCACCGGTTGGCTGAGGCTGGCCAATCGCGGGACAGAACTCTCTCTCCAGTCAGCCCCTCCCCTGTTCCAGGAGAAAGGGTTGAGGAGAGAGGTAAAAAGAAAAGAAAAAAGTTAGTGAGGCCTCTGTTAAGTTTAGGAAACTAAAACAGTTTTCATAAGAATAGAAAGATTATATACGGAAAACAGAAAAGGTGTTAAGCTTGTGTAAGATCAGAAATCTGGTGCAGCGAAGCTTAAACTGCAGTTGGTTAAACTGCAGTCAAGGAAACAAGGCGATAAGAAAAATACCTACCAGTCAGTTCAACGGCGGTGG
>NW_010390043.1:0-14135 GCF_000710305.1 Buceros rhinoceros silvestris | reverse complement strand
GGCGGGGAGGGGTACTGGCAGGGAGGGTCGGCAGCAGCAGCCTGGACAGCAGCGGGGCCGGGCTGGGAAGCGAGGGCAGGAGCCCTCGTCTGAAGCAGCAGCTGGGAAAACTGAGATGGCAGCAGCAAGCGGTGATCCCGGGGCGCTCCGCAGCACCGAGCGGTGCAGGGCACAGGGCAGACTGTCACAGCTGGTGGCACGGAGCTGGGCTCAGCAGCAGCACTGATCAGCAGGTGCTAGCAAGGGTGAGAAGAAGGGTCACGGCCAGTCAGTCACAGCAGGTGAAAAAGGTGCGATTTTCCATATTCGCGCTGTTCTTAAAGAAACACCGTCCCGCCAAAAACTCCACAACCAGTGAGATGGGCTGACGGGCATGGGAGGAATACTCTAATTGGTTGGTTGATATGTCCATCACAAACAAACCAGCCCTGTTTATCTTAAAACAGGACACATGATCATTGAAATGATTTAAAATACTGAAACAAAACTGCCAGGAAATTTCATAACTGCTTTTCCCTTCAAGCTGAACAGAAAATAAACCAACAAAGCATCTTTGCTGTGATTACTTCAGACCCCCAAAGTAGTACACTGCTACATTCGTGAGTCCTCTGCTGCATCAGGGTGGCATCTCACGGAAAACATCTGTTACGTTGCCTTAAGGACATTTCAATGCAGTCATTCTGTGGTTAAATACAATTTGGGAAATATTATAATTAATAGCAGAAAAGAACCTTCTAGGCCACACTGGCTGATACTGGCCTATTTGCCCCACAGCAAAGATCTGGAGACGTCTTGACTTTTGCTTCAGCCAGAATCAGGTCTATGAAAACGTGGCTGGTTTTATCTAGTGTTGGAAGAAGCCTGGAATGGAAAGGATTAAGTGGTATATATTCACAGCCATGCAGTAAAAGGGATGCACACTGCTGAAGTCTCTTTAAGTAGGACATACAATACTGCAAAAATTCTGCTTTCCTGACTCTACGCTTACTGCTGTAGGCTGTTGACTGAATTAGGAAGGCTTTTCTTATTCTTTTCAGTGTTATTTCACATGATTGTAATTAATGTACTTAATCTTCTTGTAACTTGGCTGAATATATTTTCCTGCATTTAGGGTGATATGATCACAGGATAATTCAGGCTGGAAGGGAGGTCAGAAGGTATCTAGTCGAGCCTCCTGCAGCCAGCCAAGTCAGCTCTGAGGTCAGATCAGGTTGCTCAGGACTTTATCCAGCCAAGTCTTGAAAATCTCCAAAGACACAAGCTGAGGAGCCTTCCTGGGCAACCTGTTCCACTGCCCAACTCTCCTCCTAAGAGTAAAATATCTCTTTATGCCCAGTCTAAACTTTTTTCTTTGTTTATGTCTCTTGCCTCTTGTTTCCCTACCAGTTCCTAACTTCCCTGCAGACACTGGGGAGCTGCTGTTAGGTGCCCCAAAGTCATCTTTTCACCAGTCCGAATCAAACTCAGTCCCTCATTCTCTTCTCAAAGGGAAAAACACTCCAGTCCTGACTGTCTTTTTTAACTCTGCTGAACTTACTTAAATTCGCCAGAGTATTTTCTGTATTGGGAGGCTGAGAACTGGACACAGTACTGCAGACAAGATTTAACAAGTGCCCTCCTGAGGGGGAAGAGCCCTCCCCTCCTTCCCTGGATCCTCTGGCTGTGTTTCTGGAATAGAACCCAATATGATATTTGCCAGCTTTGATGTCAGGGCACAGAAATGGCTCATGGTCATCTTGCTGTACGTCAGGGCCGCCCAGGACCTCTTCCACAGAGCTGCTGTCCATCTGAGCCCAGCCTCTGTTGTTCCCAGAGGTCCCCCCACCCCAGGTGCAGGACTTGGCATTTGCTGCTGTTGGTTTTCCTAAGGTACTTGCTGGCCCATTCTACCAGCCTGCCTGCGTCCTTGAGCAGAAGCTCTGCCCTTAAACATATCGACTGATCACCCTAGTGTGGCGTCATCTGCAAACTTTATGAGCAAGCACCTCATTGCCTCTTGTAGGTAATTGATAAGGATATTTAACAGGACAGGTCCAGCAACACAACCCTACAGCACTCCCCTCATTATTAGCCTCCAGGTAGAGCAGAGGCCCTTAACTATAACTAAAGAGACCAAGAGAAATGTTGACATACAGTATGATGACATACCAACAACCCATAAAAGAGAATATTTTTTTACTCTAAATGTAAATTTATTTTTGATACAACTTTATTGAAAGTATCAATAGTATGAAAAAATGAGATTCAAGAATTGAGAGCAGGTGCTTTCTGTGCATTCAGGAAAAAAAAGTAAATTATAAATAAAATAATACAAGACTTAATTTTTATAATTAATGACATGCATAGATGTATTTTTGTTTCCTGACTGATTTGCTCTTGAGTATTTAACCGTCGGTGTAAGACATGAAAATAAATAAGATTGTTTACTTTGAGTGTAATATTTTGCTCTGCTGCAATTTTTGCTAAAGAAAGGGATAAAATGAGAGTATTTTTGATAGTTGGATTAAAATAAAGAAAAAATCCAAAGCAAAAAAAGCTCATTTTTTACAGGCTAAAAGGTACTGAAATTCAGAAGAATATTGTACCAAATATAGGAAGATAAAATTACTGGGGATGAAAAAAAAAAGTCACATGCAGAAGTCTGCAAATAAATTCAATACAGCCAATGGCAACATTATTCAGCTCCGCAGGATACAGACACAAGCTTTGGGAAATTTGGAAAATAGGGATTCTAGAATATGTATATAAACTATGTCTTCTCTGCTCCCTCCTCTCTCTCCTTCCATTCCCAGCTACGTGCCTATTTCATATTTTTTTACAATATTAATATTAGATGTGCTGCAAAATGCAAATTTCCTCAGTTAAACTTAGAATCAAAAAGACAACTTGGACTGTAGAACTAAACTTCCTGTAAGTTTGAATCATATTCCCATTATTCCAATGAGGATTGATTTCTATTAAAATTCCAGCCCATTTTAGTCTTTGTAATGAGCCTAAAATAACTGCCAGCTTGCAGTGGTGGAATTAATGATAATTAAATGTAACACAAAATGTATTTCCATATTTTGTATTGCTTAAATGATTTCATCTCAGATGTAGTATGATTCTTTTTAGAGATGACTACTTCTATTTAATCTCTTTTCCAATTTTAATTTGAATTTCATATTGTTCCTGACTGTTTAATGAATATTTTGGGAGATGGCCATAGTGTTGTTAATTATACCGGAGACGAAGTATAATTAATTCTTTTGGACCCAAAGTCAGCTAGTTAATCGATTTCTGATGAAACTGAAGATTAAACACAGATAGTTCACTTCTTCCTTCCTTCATTTTAATTTTTCCCTCTTTGAATTCAATCAGATTACTTTGGGAAGTCATTGCTGGCAAATCAATTTGTGAACCCATTTGGGGTATTATCTGGATGTTAATAGATGGATGATCCACTCAGACCAGTCACCTTCCTATAGATTTTATTTTTCCATTTTTTAAAGAAAACCTTTTGGTTCTTTTTCAGTAGATTTACTAGCATTATTTGTAATTCATATTTAAATTATTTTTAGCTGCCTATTAACAGTAAGTTCATTAACTAAGGACAGAATCAAAGGGGTCCTCAGAAGAGTTCTCTGCAGACCAGAGAATTCATACAGAGAAGATGTTGTAGCAGTATAGAAGACATTCCTCATATGAGTGAAGCATTTTCTTATGTAGCTAAACCTGATTTTACCTGATCGGTCTGAAAAGGTTTAAATGGAAAAGTGAAAAATGTATTAGTATGCCCAGGAGTTCCCATCACTTTTTTTTCTCCTTCCAGTGCTATAAATAATGGTATATTTTAATTTTTGGCAGTGGGAAAAGCCCTAAAGGCTGTATGGAGATAATCAAAAAAGGGCAAGGAAGAAATTAAAAAGAACAGGAGGAGGACTTTCTTCTAGTGAATGAGAGAAACCTTGAACATTTTTCGTTTATTACTCTACAGATAATAATAGATAGCTCCAGGTTTCATACTGCAATGGCTCACCATCCATATACTCTGTTACTGTATTCAGTATCCTTGTGTGAACAGACGTAAGACAGCTTTTAATGCTCTTTCTTCATGGGTGAGTAACCTAAGAGCAGAAATGTGCCAGGTGATTCGTTATTTGGATTTTCTGGAGAACTAGGGCCGACAATGAAACATTTAGCAAAGCTTATTTACATAACTTAATCCCTTTTGAACAAAATAAGTAAATATGTAATTCAATATCCCCAGCACTTGAGCACATTATATGTTAAATTTATATTTAAATGCATTTCTGAATAAAAGCCAAGGTATTAAATATGAAACATTTTCTCAGAAGATCAGACGTGCACAGCCTTTGTCAGCATTTGTACTGTGTGACATTCCAAGAGTGACTGTCAGTCTGTAGAAACAGAGATTTCACCAGTTTAAAAGCTATTCAATTTTCTAATTAATGCTCTTGTGTTATTTTTTAGGCAACCTCTCTGTGTGTTTATAGCTGTCAGTGGTTGACCTGAAGTTTCATTCCCACAACCATAGTTTTAACTCTTCAAATGAAATAAGTGAAATATTTGTAGTTTATCATAGTATTGTCTTTTTAAGTTCAGCCTTTTTTAGAGGGAATATGGGTAAACATTAAATAGTCAAGAAAATGTAAAAATAAATCAGTTTACTTCTAAAGTTTATGTTATAAAACTGCAGAGATCTAGGGAAGGAATATATTTGTTCTCAAAGTTATGACACAAGGAGAAGCCTAACTGGAGTAACGAGAAACAATTTGGCTCAATGATGCCTCCTCTTACCACAAAAAAATGTTTATCTTAAAGTTCTGCTGTGGTTTTGGAGATCATGAAGAAAACTAACCATTGTTCCAGACCCAAACAGCATACTCTTTAAATTTTCCTCTAGTTTCAGCTATCCGAATCTAGGATCAGAAGATTATAGTGTTAGAAGATCATAACCTTCTTATCCATGAGGTCTAAACAAGGAGTGAACAGGTGATTAGGTCTTCAGATTCGTGAAAGACTGCACACTGAATCTTAATATGTTCTTAAAATGGAAATTTAGTCCTGTCTTTAGAAACAAGCATGTGCTTCCATAGAGTTTTGATGTTTGGCTGGACACTACTATGGCCATTTGTATGGCCGTTGAAGTACAAACTTTACAAACACTTCTTTACCACACTTTAATATAGAACGTTGTATGATCAGAAAGATAGCAACTTTCCTGGATGTTTTGAAGTTTGCAAAAGTAGTATGAGATCCACTAACATCCTTTGCGAACTGCAATAATTTTGACTCAGTCAATCATTTAACAGCCAGAATAAAAAACACAGACAGAGAATCATACCCAAGAGACTGAATTTTCTGTGTTTGCTTTTTTTTTTTAGTAACAAACGCTCATGTTCATGTTCATGTTTCCTGTGGAGATAATGAGAATCAGGGAGTCAGACTTGTAGTGGCATTTAAAGCTGAGAGCTCAGAGACGTGAATTTCGATGATGCTTTGGTTTTGTAGCTACTCTCATTACCCGGCTATAAAGGGACAGCTGATTATTTGCATGGAGTCACTGGATTTGAGATAAACAGCAGAATATGATACTAACTGCATTTTCCCCTTCCTTCCCCTTTCCACAGTTTCACCCCAATCCAGTGTAGCTTGATCGTGTTACATGGATACCTAGACTCAAATGGACACCTGACCGTATTACTGCATCTCGCACTTCAGGAGGACCATATTAGTGTTCAGTGTGCCTTTTTCTATTTCTATACTTGGCTTTTAATATGTATGTACTTAGGTAAGTTACATGGAAATAATAGGAGGACCTGCTGAGTTGTGGGTGTTCCCTTTTTAATGAAAGAGGCAAATTCAATGAGACTACTTATCACACAATCAAAACTAATTCTTCTACATTTCTTTTTGTAGAAAATAGCAACAGATAAGGTCAGGTTGTTTGTTTACACCTTTCATCAAAGGAACACAAGAAACCACCATAAATTCTAGCAAATATAATCAAAGGACACTGTTTCAGTGAGCTGCCACAATGCAGACTGCAATAAAGCAACAGCGTTAAGACTCAGAAACAAAGGAGAGCCCCATGTCCCGGCAGTCTGTCTTTCCACTGCTGCATTCTCTTGATTTATCTTTCTAAATGTAATTATTCTTATGCTGATAATGATGATGATGATAGCAGTGATAACAATAACAGCTGGCGCCGCAGAAGTTACTGCAAGCAAAATTAGTTTCATTCATTTAGAAACAATCTGATCCTTCAAACTGCTGGATGTTGCTAAATGAAGCTATTGGTTACAGTATGTGCCAAAAGAGTAAAATAAAAGCATTGCAAAAATTTGTGTTGAAAATGCTGAAAGTGACTCCAGATTTTTCAGCTACTTCTGTTGCCTACAGCCAGCTTCAGATGTGGTTATGTTCAAGGTCAGTGCTACGAAGAATATGTGCAGTGAACCTTAATTTTGCTTGCTGGCTTGTTCTTTTTTTACAGATGCCAAGTATAGTAAAATATCTATCTAAAACCCAAATCATATCACTTTGTCTTTAATTAGCTATTTGTTTCTTCCCTGTAAATAGTTTATGATTATTTAATGAGTTTGTTGTGCTACTATTAAGAGGTATTTCATACCAGAGAGAATTGTTTCAAAGTTTCTGTCCTAATTTTTTACCTTTTCCACAAGATTGGTTTTAGACATATAAAAAAAGATTATGATCATATTTTCTCATGTAAAACTACACTTCAAGCTATCTACCAAAGTGATCGTGTGGATAAGGAGGGCGAAAAAATAGAATAACCCCCCCCCAAACACCACCAATAAACATAGCAAAAACCAAAACAAAGACATAGGAACACATTCTCAAAGGAGTTAAAGTCAGCAGCTCTGAAGTTTGAATTTATCAAAAGGCAAAGTACCAAAATAGCAGGATTATTGTAACTATTAGAAGTGCTATTAATAATAATAATTTTACCATCTACCAGTCCTTCAGCCTCATTATAGGTCCTTCAGCAAAAGTTCTTCTTTCCTATGCTTATTTCTTTATCAATACCACTCTTTATTTTTTCCGCTTCCTTAGATTCTTCATTCAGTTGTTGGATACCGACATCATTTCAAAGATGACGGTTTCTTGTGAAAAGGCATTTTCACTGAAATGTGTAAGCAGAAGGACCATGATTCCATAATGCTATAAGTAAGCTCCTCACTTCAAAGAGAAGAAATTGCCTAAAGTTCCAGTACCTTCTCTCAGAATTACTGAGGGGTTTAAACCATGACTGCCCAGAAACCCAGAAACAGTTCTATGGGCGTAACCTTGAACTTCCTGACCCCAGACTCTCTGAACCAGAAAGTTTCTTGATTGCTCTTATTCATTGGGTCATTTTGGAGTCAATTACTTCCAGCATTCATTTCAGCACACGACCCAGCTTCACAGGGATAGAAAATGAGTTCCACTAAAAGATGAGATTATAGCCTAGTGAGGAGAGCAGCATCCTGCAGGCTCCTGTCTCTCCGAGTTGGATGGTACAACGAGTGATTATAGAAATGACCACAATGTGTGGCTTAAAAGAGACCTCTTAAAACATTTCTGAAAGGAAAGTTTTGAGTCCTGGATCACAATGGTTTAAAGATCCCTTATTCAAAGCAGAGACAGACATTCAGAGTAATCCTTACTTTTCCTTTAGATGGCTTCCTTATTAACATGTAATTTTTTGAGGACAGTAAACTTCTCAAACTTATTTCATACAAAATCTAGCAGTGCTGTCTGATCCAGCTACTGTGTCACAAGAAAATCCTTTCAAAAATGATAGAAGTGGATTTCATTCTAGAACTAGAATGATGACTACGTTTACAAGCCAGTATAGCCTCATTAATGACATATTTTTTTTTTACAAAATGTATTATTTATCTGAATACATCTTAAAACTAGTTGTTATTAAAAATTTAAAATATTGTAGAGATCATGGACATTTCATACAGAAAACTTACCAAAAAATCTGTCTCCCGTTCTAATGTAATTGCTAAGAAATTATTTAATGAGTGATGTATAAAGGAATGCATTTCCATGTGATTATGTGAATGTTTGTATTTAATTTTTATGAGGATAAATATTAAACACCTGATGCTTCACAAAATTAATTATCTGATGATGGATAGACCAGCTAATATCATTATGGAAATATTCTGAGTAATATACTTGCAATTGTCATGCACAGTTCAATAAGGCAGTACGGTGAGAACTCTTATTTGCCAAGGCAACCATTAATTGGATATGCAGAAGGTGGTGTTTTACTTGAAATAAATCTGACTGGGTCAGCAATCGAATGTTTCAAATAAATTATTGATATTTTACACATTTTTTTCACATTTTCTGGTTTTGAATTAGTTTTTTCTTCATATCTATGTGTTCCTCAGAATGCAATGGGATAAAATTGAGTGGAACTCTGGGACATTTTGTTTTATTATTATTTTTGTGAATACATGTTTTGTATTTCCAAGTACGACAAATAAAAGCTGATTGTAATTACTTTTGTGTTCCTGCCATGTGTTTTCAGGCCTCTTTCTCTGTTGTTTCTTTCTCATGTGACTGTTGTTATGGATCTAATAGTTGTTTTGCATAAATCATTTCCATTAAAACATAAAGTTGGTTTTTGATTTACAGAGAGTTTGACATAGGAAATAGTCTTTGTGTGTATCAGACTGGGATTTTGATTGAAGTACATTGGGATGTATAAATGCAAAATTACCTTCCAAAAAATGAATCCTAAGCACTCAGAAAGAAATTAATAAAATCTGTATAGGTATTTCAAGGCAGGAAGCTGTGAAATGTAAAGAAAAGACTACTTTGAGTTATACGTTCCATAGTTATGGCATAATCACTAACAATTTGTTTAGAAAGAATCTGTCTTTTTATGTTGAGCCATGTTCTCAAACTACTGGTTTTTGGCTGCAATTGTTGTCACAGCTAGAGAACAGATGCAACTCTGAAGACATTTATGAATGTCATTAATTTTATGCAAGTGAGTAGTTGTGCATAAGTCAAGGAAGACGACTGTAGAATTGAAGTTCGTATTATTTTCCTTGCTTGTCTGTGGAGGCTTCTTATGACATTAATAAGTCAATATTCATGTTCTTCTGTAATATATTAATATTTTCCTGGTTTAGGAAAGCATCTGGATTTAATACAGGACAAAAACATCTCCTTAATATTAGCCAATGAATATACTGATCCAGGAAACTAAATCCTGGAGGGCAGCCCAGCACTTTGTCTGGGCACGTCACTGCTCCCAGCCCCGAATCCAGCCCCAGAGCAGAGTTCAGAGCAGGCGTACTCTGTGTGGACCAATATAATATGTAAGTAGTTAGCATTGGTAGTAAGTAAAATATTTCATATGACCATTTTCAGCTAATGGAACAAATATCTTATTCATATTTTATTTAATGCATATTAATCTATTATTGAGAAATTCTGCATGTTTGAATATTTGTATTTTTTCCATCAAGGTTTCATCCTTCTTCTTCCAGGTTTTCTTGAGCTGGTTATTGACGGATTTAAATACATGGCCCAGCCTGTGTTATTTCAGATACCTACAAATTAAGAGTCTCAAAATTAGTGTACTGTTGGTTGCCTGGTTCCCACATAAGCAATCAGATCACCTGCACAAAGGTTCAACATAATTGTACTGTAACACACAGCAAAGGGTGCCAATGCTCGGCTTACACCAAAGCTCTAAACCTTTATGACATCGTTCGCCTATTCCCTGGTCCATACTTTCAAAAATATTTTGTTCTTGGGAAAAAAAAAAAAAAAGGAACAAAAAAAGGAAAAAAAAAAAAGAAAGAAAGTTTGGTTAGGGTATTTTTCATTTAATATTTAAACAAAAATACATTTGATTTCTTTGCCAGCTCTTTCTTCTGTATGAAATGTGGGATCTCTTTGAGGGGGTTATTGCTGCCATACAGGCAGCAATCATTTCACAGAATGTGACATTATTTGTTTAGAATTCAATTATGTTTCCTCTCATGTCAGACAACATCAAATGATCAGTTGAATTTTGGTCCTTTGACATCAGTATTAGTTACAATTCATGGTAGATGACTCCTCAGTTGTCAGAAGCCTGGGCCAATGGAGAAAACCCTTTTTATTTTACATGTAGATAACAACTGACAATCAGGATGATTCAACAGTGCCTATTATGGTGGAAATAGTTTTATTAATTATTTTTCTGCATAAAGAGAAACTCAGAAGTTTGGTTGTGCACTCATTCATTTTAAAAGACAGAAGTTTTCATAACAAGTATGGTGGTGACAGGCTTCTGTCACTTAGGGTCTTCCTGCACATCCCCCCAGAAAAATCCTTCTTGTCTTCCTTCCTCTTTGTCTGAGCTCTTGGTCACATCAGTGACCGATACCTTCACCACACTTCTAAAGACTGGGGTCATCTTCACGTTGATATCTCTCTTTCATTAGGTTTATTTGGTGGTGTTGACCTTCTCACCCATTGTCTAGCAGGAGCTGATGCATAGCTGGTCGCTAGAGCTCTTTGAGAGTTATTGAGCTAACAGGTGGTATAAGGGAAAAGGGTATAAGAGTATAAATACATTTGTTTCCTTGGTGAATGAGGGTGTGCAAATTTACTTACAAAGGAAATGTAGATGTCTGGTTAAATTTCCATCTAGTGTTTGGGAAATTGTATAGAAGTACTAGCCAAGTGTTGTTTTTTCCATTTTGTTTTCATTTTGCTTCTCCTTTTCCTTTAATTTACCTGCCTGAAAATTATGACAATTCCTTTATGATACAGATCTTGCTACAGTCATGTTTGCCACTTTATTTCTAGTTTAATGGTCTGCACAGGATAGGAAATAGAGCTGTTCAAATTCAGAAAGGTTCATTATTAGCTGCTGTAATTTTTAAGGGGATTATGCTTGTAATCTTCCATCCGCACCGATTTAACTTAGTTTCACATAGCTTTTACAAGTTAATTCTTTCTGACCCAGTTCTCCCAGAAGTGTTGATTTTTGAATCCACAAAAATGAGTTAAAGATCCTGTTGCCTTTCAACGGCAACTAAGTTGTCTGACCTTTGACCATTTGAAATCTTGTCCGCAATAATTTAATATGTTTTTTTAAAAGAAATTACTCGTTCACAAGATACTGCGTTAAAATTACCACCATTCTTGGTACACTGTGTTTTCCATTTAATAAAGTTCATGAGAGGATCTCCTTTTCAGAGATACTTTTCTTTAGTCATTAGCCTCCTCAATTTCTGGATCTTCAGGACATTTTGCAAAACTCATGTATTTTTCATGAGTATTGAAAAAAGTGGGAGGGATTTTTTTATTTCCATGGTGATTATTGGCTGATAGAGATATTTTTGTTATGTTTATATAATGTATTTATTTTTACATTGAATTTTCATCCAAAAATGGTTTTGAAAACTTGACAGAACTGTCTCAGCCACACTGAGTACATGGCAATGACTATATACCTATTAAATTGTGGTGCTCGCTAATTGGAATATCTTATTAAAAACTTAAAAAATGGGTGGTTTAACATATGTCTTGGACTTTCACTTGCTCAGATATAGAACTGAAAGTGAGGAGCCATCTGTCAAAACAAATGTTTTGGTAGAATACTAAAAGAAGGCTATTGTCAGCTTTCTCAATGACTACTCATAGTATCAGAACATTTGAGGGCTTCCAGACAGGTCTGGAGTGTGGAGTTGTTCTTTTGAGAGACTTCCCCAAGATCCGTCCTCAACTTATTTTTCTGAAGATTGATTAAAAAAAATTTTTTATCAAATTTATGAAATTCAGAATGTGTATTTGAATTATATCCTGTCATGGAACAATCAAGATAATCTGTACAGCAGCCTAAAACTGAAATTTTCTGCAATCTGTATACTTCTAGCCTAGTACTTATTGCCTATTCTATTGGTAGAACAGGCTTTTGAATGAGCAGTTTAAGCATAATCAAGTATTGTGATATAAAAAACAAATCATCTGGCTCTAGAAGCAAAGCTTACAATGAATAGTGCTTTCAGAAGCGAAACTTGCAACCTTTTGGAGAATCAGGAACTGAGAAAGAATTATGTTAGTACTGTGACATAACACGTCTGTTAGTTATGTCAGTACAGTGACATCAGAAAACTATATATACACACACAGACACACACACGCAAAGAAAAAAAGGCAAAAAAGCCCCCCACAACACTCAGAAATGCCCATTTTGGATTACTGGGAGTCCAAACAGCACAAGGGGAAAGAAAGCACAATTTATTAAACAGACCAACATGAGCACCAACATGCCTTTGTACTCTCTGTACAATTTGATTTCTATTTTTTAAAACAGATTTCACAGAATAACTTTATAAGTTATAAGGGACCTTATAAGGTCCCTTGTAGGTCATCTGGTCCAACCCCCTGGACAAATCTTAGCTAACTTCAATGTTAGAGCATTAGTCATCAAACTTGTTTGGTTCTCTTTTAATGACCAACCAGATTTTTTTTTTTTATGGGCCTGTGTCCTTTTCACCCTTTCATTGTGCACCTCCATAAGGAATTTAACTTGGCCTTCTCTATACCATCCCATCAGACTGCTGATGAGAGCAGAGAAATCCTCTCTTAGCCTTCTCCAAACTGAACAAACCCAGCTGTCAGCCTCTCCTTCTACACCTTGAGCTTCCACCACTAATTAACTTGGTGGCACTCCGCTGCATTCTCTCTCCTCTGCTGAACTTGCTCCAGTTAGTCAATGTCCTCCTACTGCTGGGGAACCCAGATCTAGACAGATTAACACAAAAAAAACCCAAACCTGTACAGATCTGCTTAGCATGCATCCACGAGGTCTAGAAAAATATGATTATTCTCCCTGAAGTAGTCAATAGTGATCTCATTTGTCAGTAGTAAACATTAACAGATGGTTAAGCACCACCTTGGCTGATGTTGCTGGATGGATTCTTTCGTACCTATTCTCTGTTGCAAATCTCTCGTGCCAGCTTCGTGAAGTAAACAGTACTTTGGATCAAAGTATTCAGCTGAATCCAAGTAAAGAATTCTTACCATTGAAGCTTTCCACTGTTTAGAATTGGAATAAACTGGACAGTAACTACACACTATATGAGCAGTAGAACTTCTCTGTAGATAAATGGTAAGTTTTACATTTCCTTCTCCAAAATTGTATTCTAAAAAGAAACTTTTCTCCAGATGATACATAATACCCACAAAAGAATACAAAAAGCTGAAAATTATGTTTCCCGTTAGAGTTTGGCTGTACTTTCCCAACTCACTGCAATACCAAGTTTTATCAAATACAGAGTAGATTCTTTCTGTGAGAAGCTTAAAAAGGCCTCCCAGAACATACAGGCAAACATTGTATTCACCTCAAGTTTTTCTGAACTTATTGAATCAGCAATATTAAATGACATTTCACACACACACACAAAACCTCATCGACTTCTATTTTTAGTACCTTTTTCTTTCCCCTCTGGCAGCGATTGTCATGAAAAAAAAAAACCTTCTGAAAACTTTCTCCAGTAAAGAAACTTTTGGCTTTCACTAGTATCAGAACATGAAAGTTAGTTTAAATATCTTATTTGTACTGATAGTCTCAAGGCAGAAATCATTTTGCTGATATTGGAACACAGAGACCTTTCCTTCTCCCCTAAATTGAAGCAGCTCAAAGCAAACAACACTTAAATAAGTAATCGTCCTTAACCACCTGCAGTATGCTGCTCTTGCAGTACTCTAAGGGCCTTCGTGGTGGTACTGTCTTCCAGTGCGTCCTGCTATTCCAAATGAGAAATGAAACCATCTGCTTGCAGACTGAATTGCAAGTCCCGGTAAAAGCTTCTGAAGTAAAAAAACCTTGTTATTGAACCAAACCAGCATGGAATTGGGCTGGTTTCTCATTGCCAGTGTAACAATACATTTTAAAATCTTCACAGTATCAAATAATGATACCCAAGTGTATGTAATTAAAATGATTACTTACATACCATGGTGTTGAGGGAATAATATTTGTAAATTGTGCTCATATAAACTATATCTACATCATATCAAAGACAAGTTTGAAACTGATTTTTTACAAGTTGTGGTTGGAGTCAGAACAGAACCAGTGCTGTTCAGGGGTGTCA
>NW_010390042.1:0-619 GCF_000710305.1 Buceros rhinoceros silvestris | reverse complement strand
CACAGGGACGTGTACAGAAAGACTCTACAAGAGTTACTGGTTCTGAACCACGACATTGCTCTAGTCAGGACAAAGATGCTTTGCCTGATCCCTTCTAGCCCACCACATAAATTCCATCACCAATACCAACCACTTCTTTCACATGAAAGACATCGATCTTTGTATTTGTTCCCCTGCCCATTTCACACCCAGGCTCGAAACCTCCCCCCTGTGCCAAACTCTAGCAGGGGGTCACATCTCCTTTGACACTGATGCCATGACGGGCACGTGTCCCCTCTACTACTTTGGGACTGCCTCTAGTTCGCGAGATTTGGAAAAGTGCTTGGATGAGAGAAGAGCAAGGACACATTGTGGGGGGTGACATGCAAACAGAGATTCAGGCAGGTGGTTGTAAACTTGCACAGAAATATTTTCCACTTCTTGCTCACATGTCCCTTGGGGCAGCTCCGGGGCACGCTTTGCATACTCTGACAATACCACACACCTTTCAATCTCCCACTTCTTCTCCAATGCCCATGAACTTCAAGGACACGCAGCTTCTTGAGGCATGAGGATACTCAGCTCCTCTTAAACCCGCCCAGCCTTCTACCACCCAGGGTATCCCATTTCCCCCCCGGAC
>NW_010390041.1:25954-38915 GCF_000710305.1 Buceros rhinoceros silvestris | reverse complement strand
GGGGGTGTGTGTATGAAAAAAAGCCATAAAGCAACACTTTGGCCACCAAGTTTAGAAAATCCTAAAAATGCCCTTGTTGTGAAAGAAGTGTAATATAGTAATACTGTGAGATGATGTAATCTGAAGGGGGAGGGGAGACTAGAGACTGTAACAAAACCGATCCTTATTTAACTAGGGATTAAGAATTTGCTTGAATTTGTGCAGGCAAAGAGGATACCCTGCTGAAACACCTGAAGAAGGATATCAGTCCAGTTTACATAGTTTGAAAACCAGGCACTGTCCAAAATTGTGACAAATGCACAGCTCCATTTGCTTCTGTTCGCAAAGAATTAAATAGCTCATTCTTCATAAATGTCCTTGCAGGCAACAGATATCTGTGAACACATGCATACATCCACAAAAATCTGAACTGAATACCTGAAAATTAATTGCAGAACTTTGAGAATAAATATCTGAGATGTTTTGATCTTCAGAGAGGAAATCTCATACATTCTATCAGAAATAGGAGCAATTCTGTATCACTAAACTGATACAGAAAGAAAAAGCAGAAAAGGTAAAATCCTTTGAAGTCAAGAGCAAAACTCATCTTTACAGAGCTGGTACCAGTATTTCCCAGGGATTATATGAAAAACACATCATGCAAAGAAAGCAACATTTGTACATTGAAACAGACATACAATTTACTAACAAAACTAGTTACAGGCTAATCACAATTTTAAAAATATCTGTAAGAAAAGGAAGAAAAGGGGAATAGAAATTATTCACTACCTATCCAATGACTTACATTCATAATAAATGTTCTCTGGAGGAAAGTCTGCCACCACATTGAGGAATAAAAAAATTTTTCTTAGTTCTCAGTTCTGAAATTTAAACATAAAAGTAAACTTCTTGATAAAAACTAATTTTTTTGGTTGGGTTCATAGAAAATGATACTCTTCTCTCTTCAAAACTATGTTTTCATTAGGAAACAGTTTCTGGAAAACAAAAATTTACATCCGTTGCATAGAAATATTCCACTAATTTCACTGTGACTATCCACAGAATACACTGCTTCAAAACAAGTGAGGCTGACAAAGAAAATCTACCTTTTAAGTATGTTTAATTACATATCTGATTTGCTCCTTGAATTTTTCCTAGTAACACTTTTAATTGTCTAGACCTTCAAGATTTTCTCTGAATGTAGAAAATACATTTAATGTAATGACTTAAAAGATGAGAGCACTATGGGGTTAAGATATATTTTCACTTAGAGTGCTGATATTCTCACATGAGACTTAATGATTTGTTGTTTGTTTGTCTGCTTTATATTTGACCATACCTAATGAACTCTTAAAGAATATACAATCCTCAAGGTTTCCTTTAAGATGTACTTTCAACCTGGGAAGTCTAGCTAGCCTTTGCAAATTATAGGAACATTCATGACATGTTCTAACAAGCAAACTGCAACAGGGATGTATGTGATTCCACACACTTCACCTTGAAGTAGCACATTACCTTGGAATGGAAGTCGACTTTTAAATGAACTTAAGCAGCACTTGATCTTGTTTTGACAGCTTGTCTTTGATGGCATGCATGTATATATCCTTCAGGAAGTTAATGTAGGGTACTTACTTTCAGGTAAGTGGTGAGTTTAATATATTGGAATTATTTGTCCTTAAGGGTCTGGCTTGCAAAATTAACCTCCAGTCACTTATAAAAGCCTTGCTTTAGACACTAAAATCAAGTGACCTGATCACCAACTCAAAATTTAAAAAAATAATTACGCAGAGAAAATGTAGCACTTCTGATTGCAGTGAGTGCTGAAGAAGATTTCTCACTGACTTCATTAGAAGTATGCTTGGATGCCTTTTGATTAGTACATCTCAAAGGGAATATATTCCAGACTAAAATGGGGAGTAATTTCTATATATGTTTGTAGACTAAAGCCATTTGGATTGAGGTGACTCTGCTTCTACCTTACACATACTGTTTTCAGTCTGCTTGAAGAAACTATGCAAACAGTCTTTATCCCACGTATTCTTTTTGAATAAAAATACACTGACAAGCTAAATTTACTCCAATTCATGTCACAGAAAAATAAATAATTGCAGATCTAACAAGACTACTGGTCTTGTTAAAGGATTTTCAAAGAGTATATGGATGTCTTCTAAGAGGCAAGCTATCTTTAATGTTTCTTCTCTTCCCTAGCACAGGCTTTAATATGTCTTTTTTTAAAAAAGCAGTCATGACATAATTTTTTGCCAGCACTTGTCAGTCAACACTCTGTTTTAAGATGATCACTTCAGCACATGTTGCCTGATCGTACATGGCTCAAGCTTTTCGAACTAATCATTACAAACATTTGGGAGGAGAAAAATATTCTCATCTAATTAAATCTCAAAATAGTGAGCCTTTAAGGGACTGGCATATATTACTTTAAAATACTTTTGCTGATGAAATACAATCCAGGGCCAAAACTAGGGTGTAATAAATTGTTAACTGTCTGACGCAGGCTTGTTTTTGCCTTTCATTGCTTTAAACTGTTACAGTGGGATCAATCTCTGCCCTGTTTTGCTAGTAATTTATTTTTAATAATACAAAAAATGCTCCCATAAGTCTCTGATGCAGATTTTCTGAAGTCAGGGAAGAAAGTTAATTTGAACACATCTGCACCATCAAATATAATTGCTTCATAACACACTTGCATGCAGATTCAGTACATCATTCTGTCATTCCATTTATGTGGAAGACGGTAGCATATTATGTGACAGCAAGCTATAGGACGTTTGTAAATGGACATTTGCAGCAGAGGAAAATTCAGAAATATTTCCAAGTAATTACAAAGATTGATAGACAGAAAACAAACTTCTTTAAACAAAACAGAAGTGCTTAAAAAAATAAAATAAAATAATTATTAAAATAATTAACGTTCACTTGAAGTTGATTCAAGAAATGTCAGCTCCTGTATGTATACATTTGTGAGATTTCTTTGTGTTTCTGTATGTTTCGGGATAATATTTCAGCTGAAGGTCAGTGTGGACCTGGCTTGAGAGAAAACATAGACACCAGAACATTTTTCTTCCCCTTGCAATTCCTTATTATTCCTGACTCCCTGAGTATAGATGCTGATTTGGAGACCCTCAAGGGACAGGCTTAGTATCTCCTCCTGTACACACCTGACATGTACTATGGAGTAATATTGAAAGGATGCAGCAGGGAATTTATCATGATCCAACTTCTATATAGCATAATCCTTACTAGGGATGTTTTCATATGGATAGCCAGAAGACTAATCAAGATACCAACATAAATATAACTTTTTCTTGTATTTTATTATGTCATTGATAATTTCTTTGGATATTAATTTTTACATCCTACACTCCACTTGCATTTTCCAGGTACAGCATGATAAAACTATTTGGTTTGACATCATGAGCTGACCTTTAATAAAGGAAGATTATTGTTTCCATCAGACATAATAGCAACAAATGCTCCACCACCATAAAATTGCACTGTCCCTTCAAAGTGCAGGAGGTCATCCCTGACACTGCTGCAAATGGGATCACAATTCCCAGATGTTTAAATGAATGTGATATGGATTTCTCTCCATGGTTCGAACTCTTTTAAGCACAGATGGAATGAACCGGTTCAGCGAGCATGAGATACCTGTAACTGTGTGGGCTGCTGGAAATGAATGCCTGGCTTGGTAAGTCATAAAAGTGTAATGGTGATGCTGCCCAGGCTGCCAGTCCATCCAGAGAGGTTGGTACTGCTAAGTAGACACAGAGGAGTTCGTCTCATATCAGGTAAGAGAGGTGCTTTGACTCTGCTGCTTTGTAGAAAACAAGCTGTATTTTTAAAATCACGGACTCCCTGCTAGCTCTACCTATTCGAACAATGGATATTTTTATGACTCGTGTAGCCAGCTGGGGTTTACCAATACTTTACAGGGCTATAGGTAACTAAAGATCACCGAACCATCTGTGTTTAGCACATTTTAATGGGATCAGCTGGTTCAATGAACCTGTACACTATATTTAAAAAGCCTCTAGCCAGTTACCTATCTAAAGGTAGGGAGGAAGAAATACAGAAAGGTTTATACACTGAATTATTGCCTACTCTGTATTCAGTCCAATATCTGAACATCCCATTTCCTGCTTAGCTTAAATGGCAGACTAAGTTTCTGAGCCACGAGACTAGGTAGAGAAAAAAATCGATCTATTAAAACCTCCTCACAAAAACAAAGCAGAATAGTAGGTGAGGAAAGACTACATAATAAAATCTCAATATTCAACAATTTAGTAAGTGTAAATACAACACCTAGGCTGGTATATTTTAGTACATGTTATACAAGAAATTAACCCAGAGAAACAGAATTCTGAAAGATCTCTCTTAGGACACAGATGTCTTTAGAAAGACCAAACTGAAGAACTTTTCATCAATTTAGGTTTTTCCTAAATATCACAGTTGTGATTCTTGTGATATCAACACCCATTGTGGGCTACAAATGACTTTTTAATACACAGAGCAATGTGAATAGACAATATACAATGTTAATAACAACTTGCAGCAAGCAGCAAAATACTGGGGGTAAGGTGGCCCTTTTAGAAGTATGAAAAAACTATACGCTGGATTCCAAAGCATGAAGATATATCCCTGAAGTAGATCCAGCTGCCCTAAAAAACCCTCAAGTGTTAGAGGGTCCAGCAAAGAAATTTTTTGTTAGATCCGGGATAAATTCAATGCAGGACCCCTATTATCTATTTGGAAGAATTAAACGCTATAAGAGCGTATAGAAGTACAGAGATCATAGAATGTGATTTTTTAACAGTATACATATATTTGTATACAGATATTCAGTATAATCAAAATCTTTGCTTTTACCTTTCATTAACTTACTGGTGTCTTGCGATGCTGCATTGCTTGAATATATACATCCATATATGTAACTGTGAGTATTTATGTAAATGGAATATTCACAGCCCGGTTCTGACTGCTGTATACTGTCATTGTAACAATTACTATTGAGAAAGACACCCTTGGAAACTAAGCACTTACTATCCACACATTTAAAACTCCGAATAGCTGAGAAAAGCAATGAAATCTAAGGAAAAGCAGATTCCTTTCATCCAGACTTATTCCTTTGAATTATCAGAAGAACTCTATAAACTAAACACAAAAGGCTGAAGAAGGTGGATTGCACAGCAATATCTGGTATTAATAGTTGAGTTTGGCCCTGGCAGAAAGAGACTGTGAGGATAATGACACCTTTTTATAGATTGCTTTACCTGACACTGAATTGTCCTTGTGCACTCTAGACAGGGAGTTACACTAGCTAACATCCACACTCACTGACACCATGAAACCACATAATTTGCACTTTGAATAGCTTCTCCACGGAACTGCAGTTGAAGAGTGCATGCTACACTGCATATATTCTTTGTGTCTCAGTCATTGAATTATTTTTATTTGGTTTTTTTCCTGATTGAACTATGAATACTTTTTTGTTTGTTGGATTTTTCATTTTAAATTAGGCCTATACAGATGGTAAAGGAAAAAATGAAATGAAAATGAACAATATAGTGGGAAAGAAAAACTACTCTGACAGCAGTTCTTCAGATACTCTGCACTTGAATATCACATCCTAGCATTCTGATTTAATTCACTGTAACTAGATTTGTGTTCTCCTAGTGTACACTGGAGGAAAAATCAGGACCTTGGAGACAATCTAAAGCATATCAGTCAATATTTGCAACTTTAAAAGTCCTCGAACGGATTCTGTGAACTTAATTTTCTTCTATAAAGCTTTTGTTGGCACAATTTGCAGCATAGCTTTCTAAGTACTGATAAATTATGTTGCTGGCATGGATCTGTAATTTTTCATTAGCTCGTGATTCAATATTCCCAGTTTTCTTTACACCAAACTAGAAGGGATGCTCTTCACTTATCGCACTGGAAAATGCTCTTGGGTATATTGTACCTAAAGGGAACGAATTTGTTATAGTTCCGAACAGTATAAAACTGCAGTTACTCCAAGCTGACATTTATATTTTGAGATATTAAAGTTTGCTGCTTTGATGATGGCCTTAGTTTTATTTTTAACAGATCAACACAAATAATTCCATAGTAATATGCAAGATACTCAATTCACATTGCTCATTTGTATTGATTTTATAGTGTCTCTTCAAAGAAGATAAAGCATAATAAAAGATGTTAAACAATATGAAAGTCCATACTCTGCATATCTGTTGAGCATAACTCCAAAATGCTAATATTTTTAACGGAGAATTGTCTTTCATCTCAGATATAATCTCATTAAAATATATCATGTATACTTGGATTGTCATTTGTTTTACTACACACAGGGATGGGAGGGATCACAAACTTTTCAGAAAGCAGGGAAAAAACAAATACAGCAGAGTGAATGAATCTGAAGCTTTTTTAAATTGTTAGAGGTGAATGTACATGTACATAAACACACACATGCACACATATATATATACACACACATATATGTGTATGAGGTAATTAGCAATTGATGTTCTGGGAGTGCTTAGTAGACTGACAACTTTGAATTTTCAAGGTAAGCCAGACCTTTTTGGGCTGTTGTCCCCCTCCCCTGCTCCCGACGCTGCTCACCCGTCTCTCTCTCTCCTGCCCTGTCTGTGCAGGGGGCTGGCCCGCCTGTCACCCGCTGTCCGCAGTCCTGGTGCTGGTGCTGGCCCTGCCCGGCAGAACTGACTGGATCCCTCCAGTGGGCCTCACTGCCCGCCCCCATCTCTTTGCCCTTTGGCCATCACACCGCCCTGTGCTGGTGCAAAACGGTGTCTGGCTTTGCCATCGGGCTGTTGCAGAGCATTCGTTCGCTTTGTTTGCTTTAGCGCCCTTACACTCGAGGTCAAGGCAAGCCGCTGATACTGACACAGGTGTCACAGGCTGCTGTTTTTGCTACTGACAATTTATCTTAAATGAAAATTTGGATCGCACAAGCAACTTGCAGCTAAATTCTGGAATAATATAAACCAGATTAGCATCTCATAACTGAATGCTGAGTGCTAGAGATAACGGGAGAGAACATGCTTGTCTTAAAATGTGTTTGTTTTCTTTCCTTAACTATTCCTATCCTCATTCCACCACCTTACAGGAAAATACCTCCCGCCATCCAAATGCATTCAGCTCTGCAGTCTTGCTGTGGCTTCTAAATTTAAGAGAAAACTCTCTCTCCTGATGTAGCTGTTCCGTTTTATTTTTTGTAAGTGACTACTCGTTGGCTTAGTGTGTAAGAATAACCTTATGCAGGTTGGTGGTATGGCTTTTATTTGAGAAACACAGCTGAGGTGTAGGCCTTACAAGGAAGGAAAAGGCTCAGCTTCCAACAGCTCTAACAGCTACTGATTAGGCTGCTCTTTGTGAAGCTGAAACTCTCCAGCCCAGTCACAGTTCTGAAGAAGATAATAGTAAAATCTGAATCTGAGCTTCCTGCAACTCAGCAAGTGCCTAATCGTTAAAGTCTAAGGTATACAGAGGAACCTCTATTTTATCAAAGGCAGTTCACTCTTATTCTGACTTTAGCAATTTAAAAAATGTATCTCCTTTCTTAAAAATAAACGACTATGAAGTAACACTTCAACTTGACATGCCACATTTTTTCCCAAAACAAAAAACAAACAAACAAAAATTTGCATATCTGTTTCTAAACACGTCTCATCTCATGTCCAAACATGACCCATCCAAAACCTGAGGGACAGGATGCTGGATGCCAGAAGGACCTGGAATAGCTGGAGAAGTGGGCCCATGTGAACGTCGTTAGGTTCAACAAAGCCAAGTGCAAGGCCCTGCACCTGGGTTGGGGCAATCTTCAATATCAATATAGACTGGGGAATGGTGGGATTGAGAGCAGCCCTGCAGAGAAAGACTTGAGGGAACCGGTGGATGAAAGGCTGAACCTGAGCTGACAATGTCCACTCACAACCCAGGAAACCAACCATATCCCTAGCTTCATCAAAAGAAATGTGGCCAGCAGTTTGAGGGAGGTGATTCTCCCCCTCTGCTCTGCTCCAGTGAGACTCCACCTGGAGTACAGTGTCCAGGAGTCCTCGGCACAAGAAAGACATGGAACTGCTGGAGGAGTTCCAGAGGAGACCCATAAAAATGATCAGAGGGCTGGAGCACCTCTGCTCTGAGGTCAGGCTGAGAGAGTTGGGCTTGTTCAGTCTCGAGAAGAGAAGGCTCCAGGGAAACCTTATTGTGGCCTTTGAGAACTTCCAAAGGAGCTTACAAGAAGGATGGGGCCAGTCTTTTTAGCGAGGCCTGTTGCAGCAGGACAGGGGGTAATGGTTTTAAAATAAAGGAAGGGAGATTTAGACTAGAGATAAGGAAGAAATTTTTTACAATGAGGGTGGTGAAACCTTGGCACCTGTGGCCCGGAGAAGTGGTAGATGCCCCAGCCTTGGAAACATTCCAGGTCAGGTTGGATGGGCCTCTAGGCAACCTGATGTATTTGAGGATGACCCTGCTCAGTGCAGAGGGGTCAGACTAGATGACCTTTGAAGGTCCTTTCCAACCCAAATCATTCTATGATTCTATGTCAGGGAGGAAGTAATTATCAAAGTACTTGTTAAACTCAGCATCTTCATATTAAAAATTTGAAAATCATTTTAATGTTCTAGATGTTCGTGTAGTAAAGTATGATCTCTTCTTAGAATACCTGACAGTGTAAGAATGGGATTGAGGCAATAACTCCCACTTCTCTCTGTTGTTTGTTTGAGGGTTTGTTAAGTACTCAGAAATACACAGAGTCACCTGTTCAGATAATAAGCTCATCTTGTTGTCTTATATTTGTATCCAAGATAGCATGACCCAACAATACCTCTGTTTTATTTGATTTTTTTTTTAACTCTGTATGTTACGCTTTGCCTCTGAAACATGAAGACACAGAATAAAAGATTCAGGGAGGAGATTAAAAAAATATCAGATGATGCAAGAATTAACGGTCACGTTTTTAAGATAATTCTTTATCAGATTTATTATTGTGCTTATCCCCTTCATCATAAAATGAATAAAAAATATTGGAGAGCGAATGTCTCAAATCCAGCTTCTTTACCTAGTGTGCAAAAACCAATTGACACGGAGAGTGGAGATGCTTGTTTTAATCTAGTGCTTCACAGAACAGGGTGTTAGGCAATAGTTCGCAGAGCTAGCACACCTTTTGAGAAATAAGATAGGTCTTATACAAAAAATTCAGGAAATTTACAAAATTGGAAATTTACCATTGTCTTTACCTGGAGGTACCTGCTGCCTTTGTCTTTAAGATTATGTTTGCACCTCATTGAACCCTGGAATCTGTGTGATTAACGCTCTTCTTTCCACACCATAAGGATTCAGCCTTCTCTGATGACTGGCTTTGCGACTGAGGGGAAAGCAGTAGATGTTGCTTATATTAACTGTAGTTTTGATGTTGTCTTCCATAATATCATAGACAATCTGATTAAAAACAGGCTACTGGACAGTTGGATCGGTGGATCACGTGCTGAATGAACTGCCAGGCTCAAACTTCATGATCACTAGGTCCTCCTGAAGGCCAGTCACCAGTGGTATACCCTGAAGGTCAACACTGGCTCTAAAAATGTTTAAACTTCTCATTAATGACCTGGATGATGGGGCAGAGTGCAACCTCAGCAAGTCTGCTGATGATATGATACTGAGAGATGTGTTTGGTGCACCACAGTTTTGCAGTTTTTCTGGATGGAAAAATGATCTGACAGGAAACATGAAGTTCAGAAAAGAGAAATGCCAAGTTCTGCACTTGCAGAGGAATAAAGACCTGCACCAGTACATTTCGGGGGTCTGCTGGCTGGAAAGCAGCTCAGCAGAAAAGAACCTGAGGTTCTGGCAGACAGAAAGATGAACATGGATCAGCTATGTGCCCTTGTCCTCAAGAAGGCCGAAAGATTCCTGGTCTGCACTAGGCAGGGCATTGAGGGCAAGTCAAGGGAAGTCATCCTTTCTTTACCTCTGCTCAGCCCTGGTGAGTGCTGTGTTCAGTGCTGGGCTCCCTGGTGCAAGAGAAACACGGATGTAGTGGAGCAAGTCCAGTGAAAGATGATCAAGAGTCTACACTATCTTTCAAACAAGGAGAGGCTGAGAGGGGTGAGACTGTTCAGCCTGGAGAATTCTCAGGGGGTATCTTATTAATGTGCATGAATACTTTCTGGGAGGGTGCAAAGAAGATGGAGATGGGCTCTTCTCAGTGGTACTTGGTGGCCTAAAAGGAATTGGGTACAAGTTGAAACACAGGAACTACCATCTGAAGGTAAGAAAAATTTCTTTATTATAGCAGTGTTTGAACACTGGTACAGGTTGCCCAGGGAGGCATCCTTGGAGATACTCAAAACCCCCCTGGACATGGACCTGGGCAACCTGCTGTAGGTGACGTTGCTTGAGCAGGGGGCTTCAGCTACCCAGACTTGGTGCCCAGTCAAACTGAAACACAGGAAATTGTGTCTGAATATAAGGAAAAACTTATTTACTATGTGGATTGACAAACACTGATACACTTTAATCTCCTTGTCCTTTTCTAAAAACTGTGACCAATTCAGCTCTTTTATCCTCTAATTGCAAAATTGATTGTTTCCACTTATGCGTAGTAGCCTACACTGTTTTGAAATTTGTCTTCATTATTTTTTCAAAACATTTCTTCAAGCTGACGGAAAAGAATAATTTTGAATCTTTTTCCTTTAATGTTCTAGCATGTCTGCTTATCTTTTTGTTATGCACAAATCAATTTAGCCTATTTTATGACTCTGGTCATTAATGAAAATACTGATTACAACTAGGCCCTGGAAACATTTTTGATGATACACCTCAAAATATCCCTTACTGTTGGCAATAAGCTAATGATAACTGCATGTGCTTCACGCATGCATGTGTGTATTTCAACAACAAAAATACATACAGGAATGGCAATACTTCTAATGAGAAGTAAATATATATGCAAAATGGCCAAACTACCTTCACCTTTTTCATCAATAAACCAGATTTTTTTCTAATTTCAGGCATTACAGAGGAATGCATTTAATTTGTAATTTTTACAAATTAACACACATAACAGGGAATTCATTTCACTGTTCCTAATTTCAATCTATAGCAGAAAATGTCATCTTCTTAACTGTAATCAATTACTTTAGTATCAATCATTAACTAGAACTGCAAGTTTGTAATGTGTAAATGATGTCTCCCAATGAAGTTTTATTGTATGTATTTGAGAGATCATATTTCTTGTAGTAATGTAGATTTTCTTAAGGTGTTATCTTTCTCTTACAATATTCTGTAAAAATATTATCACTGTATATACATCAGTAAGAAGATAAATCGTGTCTTTTCATCTGGGCTGGTATTGTAAATGTTTTTTTCCTATAGGTTAGTCAGGAGTTAAATAAGAGTTAAGTTAAATAAGGAATTAAATAAGACAGAGAAATATCAACTGTATTTTAGCTCTCTCTTCAGATGCCCACTTGTTTTCCTCGTTATGAACCTTGGAAAGTAAAACACTTAGATTTTGCATTATGCTTTAAAGAGACAGTATCTGCTTTTTATGAGACAAATGTGATGTAATATGGAAAACGAATGAGTTTATTATTTCATATTTTAAAATAACATATAGCAAATAGGCCAGCATTGTTTGTATATGAATCCAATTAATGCTTATTTTTGACACAGAGATATAGATTTACTTCTAAACTCAACTGAGAAAAGCTGACACATAACAGGCATCCAACATACAGAGCAAGTTCACCAGGTAGAGGTATGTTAACTTCACAAGGAAAGCACAGCAGATGCAAAAGTACTGTAGTTTTGAGCACCTGAATTACAAGCTCCAACTCATTAGAACATTGAAAAAGCATTTATTATTTCTAAAGCAACTCAGATATTCTTGTAATTTTTTTATTACTTGAACATGTATCAGACACCATAGTTTCTATATAAAATTTCTTCCTTTCAGAAATATTTAATTTTCATGCAATATGTTGAAAGAAATATAAAAAACTTATTTTTTGTCTTATTTTTGTTTATTTATATTGAAGAATATATGCATAAAATTGTGTTCCTGAAATGTACAACAATTTTGGGGTTTTATTTATGAAACATTGAGTTTATTTTGCCTACCACAGCTAATGAAGTTTATAGTCTGTAATGGAACTTATTTTTTTTTAATCTTACCATTGATCACCATAGCACATAAAAGCAACAGCAGGTTCTGCTACACCCGTAATATAATAGAACATATCCCAGAGTACCAGGTCTCGTGATGTTATTTTTCTCCATAGCAGCCTGTATGGCTCTATGTTTTGGATTTGTAACCAAAACAGTGTTGGTAATGTTTTAGCTGTTGCTGAAGGTTGTTCACACAGTGCCAAAGCCGCCTAGGGTTCTCACACTGCCCCCGCAGTGAGTAGCCTGGGGGTGGACAAGACACTGGCAGAGGACACTGGCAGAACAGCTGACCCAAACTGACCAAAGGGATATTCCATGCCGTAGGATCATGCTCAGACATAAGCCTGGGGGGAATGTTTTTCCAAACTAGCCTTCATTTGGAGCCTGGCTGGGCAGCATTCTGCTGGTGGGAGGTATTCATACTTTTCCATACCATAATTTCCCAGTGGGATTGTAGGTCATGGCTGTGTAGTCTAACCATGCCAAAAACATTAACACTTCAGTGTGTTAGTTGCTTTCTCATACAGTGAGCACTAACTGTAACTGACAATCCTTGTACAGAACCTGAGGTTCTCAGTCTTGATTCAGCATCTTCTTTGCATCTTCTGAAATGTGTGAATTTAGTGGGACTTGACTTAACTTTCAAAGTTGTCTTTCCACATTCAAACAAAACTCCTTAATCTTTACACTACAGTTTACTGATCCCTTCAAATTAGTCTTGTAATTGTTTTTTCTTAGTAAGACAGTCTTTAACACAGCTCTGCTGAAC
>NW_010390041.1:22278-25844 GCF_000710305.1 Buceros rhinoceros silvestris | reverse complement strand
TGAACCACAGATTGTCTCTATGTCTAAGCAAAATAGATCACTAAGGTGTGACACTATTTATATCATTATTCCACCAATTATGCCAGTTCTGGGCTCTGACTTTGTAGCTTTTCTCCTCAATAGAATTTATGAGAGTGACTATTGAAGTGGATTAAGTAATCCAAATAAATCTATAGTCTTCAAAGTGCCATAGGTGTCTGCAGTTCAGAAGCCTAAACACAATCCTGAACTGTGAAGTAGGCTTCTTTCAAGTAGCATCAGTATCGAACCCATTGTTGATACAATTTTGATATGCACATGACACTCAAAATTAGTAAGAAAATCCGTTTTGATTAATGCTTTTTATCGGCAGTGCTGCAAATTTGCAAATAGTCTTTGTTACTAAAATCTGAATTAATTTTTTCTAACAGTCTATTTTAATGTCGATGTTCCCTTTGTAAGCACGTGCACAGTTGTTTTTTTTTTAAATTGGATAACATATTTCTCATGTGACATGTATTGGGGAATTTGTGTAATAATGTTCTATAGAAATTATCAGAAATAATTATGGCATAGAAATCAAAATATAAGATCACCTGCCTGCATTGCACTTCAAGAATTTAAATCATTATTTGGTTTTAAGCCAGTTACTCAACAGATTTTTTTCAATGAATGAATTGAATTTGGTGAATACAACAGTCACATTATTCTCATTTAATTTTATTTGACTTATTTCTGTACCACAGGTTAGCATAACTTTACAATGGCTTAGAATTATTTTCCCTCCTGCAGAAAGAAGCTCCAGATGCATGTGAACAGAAATTTTACCAATTTATTTTTTTCAGCTGGTGACAAACTAAGTAGAACTAGTGCAGTACACATATTTACCAGAGGCAAAGAGAAGTGTCACAGGAAGTTTTTCTCTCTTCACTCATCTCGAGCTCATTATTTATATTCTGCTGCAACTGCTGTATTTGAATATTCAGGAGTAGATTTGTCATGAAAAGAAGTACAATATTAACCTCAGTTAAGTGTGTGTGAATTCAGCCAGGTGTTTTCATCTAGCTGTTAGTGGTTATCTAAACCTTTCATCATATAGTACTCTTTACTTTCTGGTATGGACTTCAGAAATCTATAATAACTGTAGACCCTCCCTACTACTAATTTATATTCCAGCCTTGTTCCAGTAATTCAATTATAGATAGCTTTAAAATAGTTAAATTCAAGGAAAAACTTGAAATTTACTTTTGCGGCACGCTTCTAGTAAAATGAAGGACCACCTTGTCTTTAGTTTTCTGACTTTTTTACTGTAGAAGTTTGAGCAAATAGTATGTGAGCTGTTATACGACGTAGCTGTATATCTCTTTGCCTAGTCTTTATCACTATAAATGCATCTGAAATCAAGGTCTTTTCTTACATTTTAACACATTTAGTTCTTAATTGCACCTGCAATTGCTTTTCTTTTCAATGCTGGTGAGTTAATGCAATCAACTCTCATCTTCTCCAGACCAAGGTTCACTTCTTATTTTCAAGTTGAGAAAAACATTCTCATCTTGTGATGCGTACTGGATACAGACAGATATTTACATTTATGTAGTAAAAGATACACAAATAAATAAAGCAAAAAATGGAGTAGCAGAGGTGATGCAGGAAACAATCAAGTTGTTAAAGAAATATTGCCTACGGCTTTTCCCCTAGTACTCTGGATTCAAGTCAGTGATGTATGATTTCATTCAAGTCAATATTTAATTCAATTTTAAGAGAAACTGTTCATTACTTTATTTCATCATAATTGGTATCTTATGGGGGGAAGAGAGTAGTGAAGAACTGAAATTTCTGAAAGCTATGAACAGTATAGGAAACAAAGATTAACTGGCTTAGAAATAACGAATAAAGGAAAAGGAGCACGAAAGAAATATGTAATAGACTGATTTTTAAGGTTTTCTGTAAGACATCATTGTTACAGAATACCCGCAATCAATTTATAAATAAACAAATGGGTTTTATTTGGTTCCCTTAAGCAGGTTTGAATGTCTGGTCAGAAATATTTACACAGAACTGACAACTTACAACAAGGGAAAACACGTTTCGCAAGTAAAACAGCTCAGATAGAAATCTGAATACCTTCTCTTTACCAATGCAAATTGAGAACTATTTACCTACAGCCTAGGGAGGGATGCATTCACAATAGCACGATCTCCACTAGCTAATAGAGGAATCTCTCGCTTATAGAAACGCAAATTCTTACCAAATACTGTTTAGCTGCCATCCCAACTTCAATACTTTCGAAGCCTCTGTTCTAACATCTTAGAACAGAGCGAGATCCTTTCCTCTGCCTCAGCTTGTCTCTGAGAAGAGACAGAATAAACTCTGTATTCTGCTTTTTCCTGTTTTCCTGCTTTCTACATTCTACTGTCTCTTCGACAAATCTTCCATTTTTATAGTAGACAAATGTGCACTGTGGTCAATATCAGAAATGGGGTGCGAATGAGTTTTCAACAGAACTCAGACTCACAGGCACCGTCTCCACAGGGGTTCAAAGCCCTGCTTTTGTGCGAACCTATAGGCACAAGTACCAGAACGGAGGTGGAAGGATGGCTGAGGTTCCTGTCAGGGCGACTGCCTGTCTCTGCTTTTGTTTTAACACAGGAAGGGTAATTAAAACCCATCACAATCATCAGTAGCGCTTTTCTTCAAAAAGGTATGCAAATGATTATGGGATTCTAAATCTCCCTTTTATAATGTGTTATCGTTAAAAAGATAAAATGCTGCTCATAGGTGTGATTTACATATTAATGCATGTAAATTATGAATCAACTCAATGGAAGTATACAGTGTTTACAGTTCATTGTGTGTCATGCTAGAGCAACTTGACAATGGAGTTGATTAACTTTAGGTCAACTCCTAGGGTCATCTGGATTATGCTACCGAAGTTTCTGAGATTAATTAAACTGAGAATCTTAATTACTGTCAATGGAGAATCTTAAAGAGAAATATTCAAGAGGCAGAAGGAAAAAAGGTTGAATTGGAAAATGTCTGAAGTTCTGTAAGTGTTCTGAATATATTCAACACTTGTCTTTTCATATTTAACCCAGTGTAAGACCTTTCTGTGCTGCAGCTTTTAACTATATAACCACACAATAATGAAGAATAAAGCTTACTCTTACTGCAAAATGTCTTGTTGCTGCTAAAATAGTAGATCATCCATGTCATACTTCCTAAACGTACTTATATCAGTGTATCACTGGCCCTGTTGGAAGGTTAATAAAAAGACCTGAAAAAAAAGACTGACAAGGTGCTTTCACAGTGGACCCCATGCAGATTCACAAGTTATATTTTGCCCTGAAGAAAGAAAAAAAACCCTCTAGTGTTAGCTCATTTACCCATTACGGAGACACGGACTGAAGTAATTGCTCCAATGAAAATTTAAGTCAAGTGACTCAACAGAAAAGATTAAGGATGGCAGAATACCATGTAGTGAAAGCATGATTGGGGAAGACAGATCTTACATGTTTAACCATTTTCAGGTAAAACTTCTGTATACTGAGAAGATAACAGCCATCACTGGGGTGCTGCTGCCACTTCTT
>NW_010390041.1:20940-22200 GCF_000710305.1 Buceros rhinoceros silvestris | reverse complement strand
TTTCCCTATTCCACCATTTTAAGGAAAAAAGCTGGGTATTGCACCTCATTTAAAGAAACCTTTTGATACTGAATCTTCACTGGGAAAGGTAACATGATCTCTGAGATTAACGTTAGAGCCATGGACAAATGGGAAGGCCATTAACTATACTTTATCTTGAGGTTAAGATACCTGTGGAAAGTTACTAGACACGACAGGAGAAATTGCTGACAAAAGTAATAGGTAACTCGAGGAAAGGCAGTTGGATCTCCAAGGCAGTGAAGGAGTTATGTGAGAAACAGCTAAACTGCCCAGGCTGTTGGAGGCAAGTGTTGGGAACATTTAGGGGCACACAGTCTTGTAAGGCCAACACCTACATACAGCCAAAGAATACCATATATCGCTGAGACTTCGTGATAATCCCATATGTGGGTATGGATGCCATAAACCTGGGACCAATAGGGGAAAAGTAAGTAGAGACAGGTTGTTTAATCGGGAGAATACTGGCCCTGAGATAGGAAGGTACAAGTATGTGAAGGACAGTCAAATCTTGTGGCCAGGGTCGTCACCGGCTACTAGCCAAGCAACCTTGAGCTATTTTACTGCAGCTGGAACAGGTCAATAAACCATAAGGGCTGAGCCTGCTTTTTTTTGATCAGAACTGAGGAGCAAGTTGGGGGGAACTACTGCCTCTTGATAGCAAGTTTACACCCAGACAGGAGTGAAGCATTTTGGTGTCACTGTGCTGACACCTGTTTCAGACCATCAGCTACCTACCACTTCAAAACAGTTTCTGTGAGATTAATATTAAATGGCATCCTCTCCTCAGAACATTCTGCTGCATCATTTAGGCAGCTCCCACCTATGCATAAACGCAGCAACTGGTAAATCCTTCCTTCTCCCCTGGCTCTAGCATTCAGACATTTCAGTAAGTCATGACCCTATTCCACACATTATACCAAGATATATCTGATATACCAAGATATATATCTGATCTGCACTTATGGATCCAACTAGCAGGATTTCAAGGAAACATTGCATGCTTGCAAGCAAAGTGGTATAGAATATTCTTTCTGGATAATCAAAACAAAAGGAACTCATGGTTGCTTGAAGTTATCAAGTCCTTCCTAGGACCTCCAGTAAAAAATGACTAGGTGTACTCATTGACTTCTGGAATACATTGCTCCTGAACTGTGTACCATCTCCATTCCACTTTTCCACATCTGAACCTTCACTGCTGTGTTTCACCATACCACTTGGTTCACTGTATACTTCTGCCCA
>NW_010390041.1:20136-20782 GCF_000710305.1 Buceros rhinoceros silvestris | reverse complement strand
CTACCTGCCCTGCCTCCACAGGCCACAACCTATCACTGGACACTTTTGCAGGCTTTACTGCAGTCTTTTTACTAGCTCTTGCTAAATCTTGGGGCTGCCAACAGTTTGCTATAAATCACAGACAACTTAGCAGGGGTTTCCTGGGTCATGTCGCACATCCCAAATCCCTAACATTTTCCTCAATCCTACCTATGGTACATTTTATCAAACCATCCTCTCTCAGCACTAACGATAATAAATGTGTGATGTAAGGACCAATCAATATATTTAAATACTAATAAATAATAATAAATACAGAGACCAAATTACATTTCTAGGTGAGATCAGCTTCTGG
The DNA here is from genome assembly GCF_000710305.1 of Buceros rhinoceros silvestris. Classification (NCBI taxonomy): domain Eukaryota; kingdom Metazoa; phylum Chordata; class Aves; order Bucerotiformes; family Bucerotidae; genus Buceros; species Buceros rhinoceros. Next base: position 20,448 of record NW_010390041.1, on the reverse strand, counting down.
AAAATTTTTGGAAAGGAATGAACAGAATAGTCCTCAAAATTACTACAACCACCTTCTGTAGAATAGTGTAAAATACTGTGAGGGGGTTCCGTATGGAACATGGAAGTAGGACAATGCAGTTAGGTTTTATCACATCCAAACGTAAATTTTTTTTTAGCCAGCTGTCACTTTTGCCAAGAATTATGTGCATTATTAACTTCAGGTAAGAATATTCTTCCCAGAAGCATAAAAATTAATCCACTGGCTCTTCTATGAAAATGAAAACAAAATATATACTCAAAAAAAAAAAACCTAGAAAAACTGGGTACTTTT
>NW_010390041.1:1165-20063 GCF_000710305.1 Buceros rhinoceros silvestris | reverse complement strand
ATGAAAAAGAAAACAAAATATATACCCAAAAAAAAAAAAACCTAGAAAAACTGGGTACTTCTTATTCTTGAAGAATGTAATCCAATAGAAAACAAGAATATAATTCTACAAAAAACCAAAACCAAAACCAAAACCAAAAAAAAAGAAAGAAAAGAAACATTGCACTCATTTTTTAAAAGGGTAGAAATGAGGACTGTGGAAACTACCAACTTGTCAGCCTCAACTCTGCCTGGGAATATCATGGAACAGATCCTCCTAGAAGCTCTGCTAAGGCACACGGTGGACAGAGAGGTGATTTGAGATGGCCAGCACGGCTTCACCAAGGGCAAATCCTGCCCGATCAACCCACTGGTCTTCTCCAGTGAAATTACTGATTTGAAGTGACTGATGAGGATGGGCTATGGATGTCATCAATCTGGACTTCTGTAAGGCCTTTGACACGATCACCCACAACATCTTTTTCTCTACATTGGACACAAATGGATTTGATGGGTGGACAGCTTGGTATATAGAGAATTGGTGGGATGGTCACATCTAGAGGGAAGGGGTCAACAGCTCAGTGTCCAGATGGAGATCAGTGACAAGTGTTTCTCAAAGGTCTGTACTAGGATCGGTGCTGTTTAATATCATCATTATTGACACAGACAGTTTTGAGCATTTGAGTACACCCTCAGCAAGTTTGCAGATGACACCAAGCTGATGGTGCAGTTGACATGCCTGAGGAATGGGATGCCATCCAGAAGGACCTCGAAAAGCTGGAGAAGTGGGCCTGTGTGAGATTTACGATGTTCAACAAGGCCAAGTGCAAGGTACAGCACCTGGGTTGCAGTTGACATGCCTGAGGAATGGGATGCCATCCAGAAGGACCTCGAAAAGCTGGAGAAGTGGGCCTGTGTGAGATTTACGATGTTCAACAAGGCCAAGTGCAAGGTACAGCACCTGGGTTGGGGCCATCTTCAGTATCAATACAGGCTGGGGTATGATGTGATTAAGAACAGAGAACAGCCCTGCAGAGAAAGACTTGAGGGAGCTGGTGGATGAAAGGTTGGACATGAGCTGACAATGTCCGCTCACAACCCAGGAAACCAACCATATCCTGGGCTGCATCAAAAGAAATGTGGCCAGCAAGTCAGGGGAGGTGATTCTGTCCCTCTACTCTGGCGATACTCTACCTGGAGTACAGTGTCCAGCTCTGGAGTCCTCAGCAAAAGAAAGACATGGAACTGTTGGTGCGGTTCCAGAGGAGGCCCATAAAAATAATCACAGGGTTGAAGCACCTCTGCTCTGAGGTCAGGCTGAGAGATTTGGGCTTGTTCCAGGGAGACGTTATTGTGGCCTTTGAGAACTTCCAAGGGAGCTCATAAGAAGGATGGGGTCAGTGTTTTTAGCAAAGTCTGTTGCAACAGGACAGGGGGTAATGGTTTTAAACTAAAAGAGGGGAGATTTAGACTGATTATAATGAAGAAGTTTTTACTATGAGGGTAGTGAAACCCTGGCTTACAGGTTGCCCAGAGAGGTGGTAGATGCCCCATCCCTGGGAACATTCCAGGTCAGGTTTCATGGGCCTCTAGGCAACCTGATCTTGTTGACTAAGTCCCTGCATGGGGCTTTGGACTAGATGACCTTTGAAATCCTCTTCCAACCCAAAGCATTCCATGATTCTGTAATTCTATGCCAATCAATTGTCTATGCCAATCAACATACACATAGGTTGACTGCCTGCCCACAATGAAACCAAATATGAGCATGTTTTGATGTTACCATTATGTACTTTACTTCTTGTAGCAGTCCTACACACATTCCAGTGATGAACCAAATCAAAAACAGAGGCTGCACCCATAGCAGAAGCTTCAACAAAAATCTTCAACTGAGGATAAATAATTTTGTACATTAAAGCAAAGAGGTTTCATAAGGTGATTGTTGTTAGCTGAGGTTGTTTTATAAGGTAATGAACCTACCTAATCTGGCTATTTTGCTGTGATTTTCTGAATGTATATACTTCCACAGAATTCAGTTTGAGTTAAACTCTTAATCAAGCTTTAAAAGGGTGGACATAATGTATTTGTGTACTGATTGGACAGAGTGCGTTTATTCTTTAGTTAGGGACACAGTAAATCTCATTGTTAGCTCTAGTTCTTTTTTTTTCCCGATAAACAGTCTCTGAATTTATTTTTTAGACAAATGAAGTAAAAATATTGCCTTGGAATAATTTATATTTACTTGAATACATTTGCAATATATATTTATTAGGTATACCTACATAGAATTACTGTGCCCAAGTAATATGTCTATCTGCTGAAATGCCCTTCTAAGATCTTTAATAAGCTATACTGAACTGTGGCGTATTAAGGCACGGTCCCCAACCAACGATCAACCCCATCTCAGAGGCAAGTAGTCGACTACCAGGGATTCGGCAATCAAAGACTTTTATTAGTAGAAAAGCAAGCTTTACATACCCTCTATCCCAGAAGCAGTAATTTTCCATCACGTGACAATGCATCTTCCATCACGCGACAATCACACAAAAATGCTCTAACATGTTTCTAATAAACCCAAAAGAAAAACAACCCACATTATCTTATCCATGCAGTTTCATTCCCTTATTACCCAAGGCCTAACATTCACAGTTAATTGCAACTATTCCTAGCACACAATGGTGTCTTCTGCATCCATTCACAAATTCCAAGGCTTACGGCTCACGAGAGCAATAACATCTTGGCCTTGCGCTGATGATACATCACCAGCTATCCCCACACTGAACAAATAGCTAAAAAGAGAAATAACAAGATGGAAGGAAAATATGTGCTGCTGTTATTGATTTATTTTCCTTATGCAGAATATATCTAGCAAAAGTGTTGTTATAAAACTTCGTTATATAAAACCAGTCATTATCACCAAATTATCCACCCATGATACTGTAACTTCTGCTGTAGTAATATAATGTTGTGGTCACCAGATGACAGTCAGCACCCAAAAAGAAGCTGAAATTAGAAACTGCCTGCTTCCCTGCAATGTACGATACAAAGCACAGCTTTCTTTAAAGACATTGGCTCAGTGGTTTTTCTGCTGCAAAATGCAGAAGAGAGGTTAGCGAGTTAAGGGCACTGCATCAAGAGCTGATTAATAGCCTGAGTGAGAGAATATGTGTATGCCATCCTACAGCAAAGGCCATATGTTACGCTATCACTTTCATTCCAAACTGCAACTTAGCCCAGTGACAAGAATAATTTCTGACAAGCAAGGAATTCATCTAATACAAGAGATACCGTAATTTGCAACAGCAGAATTGCTGAATGACCTGTGGACCTAAGACTTACTCTTAGGCAACGTACTAAGGCTTCGTCTAATAGTGCCAGTGTTTGTCATATCTGAAAGGAGCTGAAGAAAATGTCATTCAGTGTCAGTACTTGAGAGTGCTGATGGCAAGAAGTAAATTAATGTAGCTTCTTCTTGATCAAACAAGCTCATGGTAGATATCTAAGAGGCAGAATAAATGATGAAAGTTTCTTTCACTGCAGAAATAATAATGTTTTGGAGAAAGTGTTAGAAAGACTATTACTTTTAGAATTAAACTACAAATTCTAAGATGTCAGTATGTTTTTGAAGTAAGGTCTATTTGCCCTGTTATACATACAAACTATTCTGCTTTTAAATCATACCAGTTAAAATAATACATTTTATTTCTGAATGCATTGTTCTTCTAATTCTTCAGATAACTTGTTACAACGTAGTTTTTGTTCCCAAGTGACATAGTATTAAATTTAAGAAATCAAATGGAATTAATAATTTTATATTTTTAAAACATTACTAACTGAAAACTGATCAGAGGATCTTGAGTTCTGCTTATTGTGGTGAATGTAATAACCATATTCATTGAATTGAAAGAGACAGGAAAGGTGTTATTTTGTTAACCAGTGTTTGGTTAATTTCAGAATTTAATCTACTAAGTGAATTCTAAAGCATTTGCAGTAGTTTGGTTCTGGTTATTTTGTAACATCAACTTGTTTTGTATGTTTCACAGGAATTTTGCTATTTAGAGAATCACAAAATCTAAAAACGTCTTTGGCCTCTCTCTTTCAGGCTTCTCTGGAAACACAGATACTAAAAAAACAGAGAACTAACCGGACTTTCTATAACCTGTTAACCTGTATTATATGTGTCTCAGCATATATTCTACATAGACTATATTATTCTGAAATTAATGACAACGCCATGATTAGAAGAGGATTTTTTTATCAGAATAAAAACCATTTACTAAAAAATTCTGTTTGTACTCATTTCAGCTATTAGATATCTTTATAAATGTGAAGAGTTAAGATGGTGCAGGCGGGGGGAGGAGCTTTTGTTCTTCCCTTTCTCCTTTTCCCCAAAGTGTGGGAAAGTTTTCTCACGACTTTTGGAAAGAGAAGCGCCAGCCCTCTCATTTCCCTGATTGGGAGCTGAGATATTCAGACACACCTCTGCAAATAAGGCTGTAAAAAGCGGAGTTTTTCCAACACACCCTGGTACGCACATTTGAGTTTACTGACAAGGACCCAAGAGAGAGACTTCTAACGCAGAGAGTCAAAACGCCACTTGCCTCCACGTAGCACTAAAAGATCTTTCCTTTCACAAGCACTTTCCTGTTTGCCTTGAGGGGGTAGAAAAGGGGTATGTGAAGCGATCCTGCCCCCACATCGAGAGATTTGCTGCTGCAACAGGACGAGACAGAATCACCACCTACAAAGCAGGTGATGAGTCCTGCTGGGACCTGATGGTCATCATTGTCCAATGGAGGGACAGATGAACTCCCATGGAGAAGATATGATCCAGTCTTCTGACAGTGATGAGAAAGTGATGACAGGAAAGACATTTTACGAAAGTTTGCTGGGACAGTTCGTTCCTGGGCTGGACCCTGGAGGTTAAAAAACTTCTCTGGTGATTCCCCTTCCCCTCTTCCTCTCCCCTCCCCCCTCCCCCCTGCAGTGGGGCAGATGTGTAGCGCAACCTTTTTTTAATGGGTTTAATTGTGTTCACTATTAAAACACTTCTGTTTACACCTCCTTTAAGTTAAAAACAGTGGTTTTTTTTTTCCTTTGCCTAAACAAAGCCTAGAACAAGCCCGAATGAGCTAAGCTCTCCTTTGTGTAGGTTTTGGCGGGTTTACATTCCCTCCAAACTGTGTACTCGTGAAACCTTTTAGGATATAACAGCCTCATAGTTTCAACCCGTGACAATACATATGCACAGAAATCCCAGTATCTCCAAAAAGGCACAGGGTAACTCAAATTATACAAGCCTTTGAAGAAAATACACATGCACAAGATCATTGCTCCCCTTTACCTCCTCTTTCTCACTTCCCGTCACTAGTGTGGTAAAAAATAAAGATGGTCTTCGTATCTAAACTAGAAAAGATTGTGATCCAGAAAGCATTTGTTGCTGCTTTTATTGCTGGGAACCAAATGGAGAGTGATGGCAGAAGGGAAAGGAATAAAGTCTACTGGAATCCTCCATCCCGAGCTGAATGCCTAGGTTCCACATAATTCATACTTAATGCTCCACCAAAGGGAGCTTCAGGCTGATAGGCAACAGTATAAGGTAGCTAAGCATTCATTAAAAAGAGAAGAATCAGGCAGATTTAAGAGACTGACTGGAGAGAGGAAGGCATCTGCTTATGACCAGTCAGGAGCTTCCATCTGTGTACCATCCTGGCTTTCTGAGTCTGTACTTGTCTCTGCTGTGTGTGAAGCCAGAACAGGTGTTCTATTCCCTGATCGGCTATAATGGCTATGATACATAGGATTTACTTTCAAAGCCAAGCTCTCCTTGATTTGGAGAAGGAACTTTCACTATTTCTTTGTCAATTGCGATACAGGAGACATCCTGACAAACTTCTATACCGTTGTACATGGCTTGCTATTCAGTGATTTGTGCAAATATCAACTAGCAAATGTTTTGATGCTGCATGAGACCGAGATGCCAAAGGCCTGAAGTGGCAGCCTAGTTTGATCTTCAGCACATATGTAGTGGATGAATTTCCCCAAGTGCATTTGAAAAGTTGAACTTTATATGTACTCCAATTCAGCTCTCATCTGTAAACTAGAAAGTAATGCTTCTCTGCTTAGCTCACAAGACCATTCTTAGGATAAATTAGGCATTGTAATTCACGTTGCAATCAAAAGTAAAGTGTTTCACTGCCAGTCAATAAAGGCTGCATAAAATAGAATCTATAGCTCCTGAATTCATCAACAATACAGTGCTTAGGGAATGTTAAATGTTTAGAGAGTGCAGAACTAACACTCCAAGCAGAAGCCAATTGCAATAACTCCCAAAGCAAAGTTGCAGGGAAAATTTTGCCTGGCTCTGGACTTCTTTTTGATCTTTCTGCAGTATACGCACAGGACCAAGAAAACATCTTTTACCCAGAACACTTGCCTTAAAGGTGGGAAACATGATACTTCTAAATCAAGTATCTTACCTTCAAAGCCCCATCTTCATGAAATCAGAAATCTGACTGTTAGAGCTAGGGTGTCCAGCCTAACCAGTGGAAAATCTATGATGTGGTTAATCAAGATTCTTGCAAGGTGAAATACATAAAAAGCTTTGGAAGTGGAACCTTTCCCTGGAATCTATGCCCTAGGAAGAATGGGAATCATTCTCACCTTTTCCCTGCAGGATGGCTACTGACCTGCTAATATCTGCTATTAGTAAGGCTCCTTTAGAAAACACATTGGTTAGCGGGTCACATTTACACTTTATATTTTTAATAATCTAAATTAAATTGACAATAGTGCTGGCATATTTCTAGTCCTTAGAAGAATCACAAAATCACAGAATTGTAGAAGATCTCCTAGAGCAGGTTACACAGGAAGAAGTCTAGGCAAGTTTTGAATCTCTTCAGAGGGGACTTCACTTCTGGGCAGCCTGTTCCAGTGCTCTGTCACCCTCAAAGTAAAGAAGTTTTTCTTTATATTCAGATGGAACTTCTCAAGTTCCAGTTTGGGCCCATTGCCCCTTGTCCTGTCACTGGGCACCACTAAACAGAGTCTGGGCCCATTCTCTTGACACTTGCCCTTTAGGTATTTATAAGCATGATTTCCCCTTGATGAATTCATGCTGACTACTCCTGATAACTTCTTTTCCTCCACATGCTTAGAGATGACATCCAGAATGAGCTGATCCATCACTATACCAGGAATGGAGGTGATGTTGACTGGCCTGTAACTTCCTGCATCCACCTTGCCCGTTATGAAGACAGGAGTGACATTGGCTTTCCTCCAGTCCTCAAGCACCTCTCCTGTTCTCCATGACCTTTTTAAGATGATGGAGAGTGACCTAGCAATGACATCTGCCAGCTTCCTCAGCGCTTGTGGGTGCATGCCATCAGGGCCCGTGGATTTGTGGGTGTCCGACTTGCCTAAATGATCTCAAATCCAATCCTTCTCAACCAACTTCCTCAATCCTTCCTCCAAACTTTATCTCTTACGTCTAGGGACTGGTATTCCTGAGAGCTGGTCTTAGTAGTAAAGACTGAAGCAAAGACAGCATTCAGTAACTCTGCCTTCTCGTTATCCTCCAACACCAGGGCACCCACCTCATTTCGCAGTGGACCCATCTTTCCCCTAATCTTCCTTTCCTTTTCCTACTGATACACTTGAAAAAGCACTTCTTGTTGTCTTTTACATCCTTCACCAGATTTAATTCCAAGAGGGCCTTAACTTTCCTCGTTGCATCCCTACATATTCTGGTAATGTTTCTATATTCCTCCCAAGTGGCCAGTCCCTTTTTCCACATACTGTATACGTCCTACTTTCATATGAGTTTCTACAGAAACTTCTTTCACATCCAAGAAATCTCCTTCAAAAATGTTTTCCCTATATAAATACCTGTCATCAGACTTCATGAATGCAGAATGCATAGAAAAAAGACTATACTGAGAAAAGATGGGAAAAAAAGTCTTCATATTTAAATTTGTTTTATAGATACACCAAATGAAGCAGCATGAAGGATCTTATTACTATACCAAAACAAAAAATTTCCTAAGAAAGTTCTCTAATTTCGTATTAGTTTGTTCCCCTCTGAAACACAGTGATTACTGCACCAAGTGATACATAAAAATGGGAAAAACAGCAGGATCCATCAGTTTCAAAGGAATCAGCATTACTGGTGTTCCAAGCTGTAAAAATAACTGTTAGCAATGACACTGAGTAGGATAGGAAAAGTATATATTTTATATGCACCTAATATTTATGTACTTCACTACTTCTTTTCAGATTATCTGTATTTTCCTTGAATAAAAATATTTTTTTTCTATTTTGTCTTCAAAAACCAGCCTGTAGTTAGTTTTCGTCTCATCTGTAATTCTGAGTTTCACTGCCATCAGCTAAAGTCATAAACCTTTTTGCCTGAAACTGTATTTTAAAGAGAATCTTCTCAAAATTCATAGCTTTAATTTGGCAAAACATTGTTCAGGGTTTAAATAAATCTTCCCTTGATTTGAGTGGTAGTTGTATGGATGAATTCACAAACATTTCTTTGAAAATACGAAACCAAGAAGCTTCTCAGAGAAAAACAAAAAGGAAAAGAAATATATGTAAAGCAGACACATTTCTTGAAACAGGAAAGTTACTTGTTCCCCAAGGCATGGCAAACGTTATTTTAAAGCTCATTTGTTCGTTCTTTTCCAAGAGAAAAACAACTCTTTTGTACAAGTTTTGGACAAGTGCAAATGGTGAGCTACAGAAAATGCCTTTAGTTACAGAATCAAGCTTATTCTCATTTATGGAAAGATCTTACTGATTTCAGTAAGTTTTGCATCAGCATTACAGAATCTGTTTCTTTTCACCTTGTATGAGGTGACTCCTCACCCCTGAGGATAACATAGTGCAGTTATGCCTGGAGTGTTCAAAGGCCTAAAATGTTTTGTAAGTGTATAAAAATTAGCTTGTACCTTTGCTAGCCATCTGAAGAGATAAAAAGGGTCTTCAGTGTCAGGCTTAAAGAGTGAAAGTGATTGACAATTAAGCTGTGTTGCTGATTCATCCACAAGTTTATCTTTGTTACCAAAAAATGGCAATTTTTTTTTACTAATATATCTCTTCTGACTTGCATTTCCCAGCCATGCCATTAATCACAGCTGTTCAAATCCTTATTTTAACAGCACTTGTTTCAGCTCCGTAAGTTTATAAATCTGTTAGTTTGGAAAAATTCCACGCTGAGAAGATCTATTAAGAAATTGAAAAGTTATTTGACTAGAATATGGATGAATATTCTGTTACACAGTTATACTTGCAGTGTTGTATAATAATCAGAATTTCATTACAAGTTAAGGTCAGATCTAGACAGAGTAGTTCAGAATGTATTTAGTGCTCTGTATTTATTATTTTGAGTCACACACAGCAAGATATGACATAATTAATATTTAATTGTTAGTTTATCACTTCCCAGATTCAAGTAAACATTTTCAGTGTTCATGCTGGTTTGTACAGTTAAGATCAGTTTTGTGGTACTGCACTGAGAGCAGCTATTGTGGCTTGCAAAACAAATAGCTTTTAGCATCCAGGACTCAAAAAATTATAGCAGGAAAGTTGTATTCCCAGCCTTCACAGTATTTTCATGTTTTACAAGTCAGAAAAATTGTTTGTGATCTTTTCTGGATAATGATTTTCCAATGTCTTAAATCCTCCACCATGTTTTTGTGGTGTCTTCAGATAAATCCAGCCGTATCATGATCTTAACTTTCAAAATTTGTTCTTTCCCTGTGTACTGAACTCTTAGAAAAATGGGAAATGTTTTCCAGTCAGAACACATCTAATCAATAATAACGTATTTACACAAGGTCAGTTTTAAGAAAAATATTTTCTCACTCACATTACTGTTTTTCCTGTATTCAGCTGTAGAGTTTCTTGTGATTGCAATAAATTTTTGTACAGACTTACTTTTGAATTATAAAGGGAGAAGATCCATTATCATCTTGCAAGGACTGCATGTACAGAAAATTTTAATAAACCTAATCTTGCATTGTCTTATCATATTGGAATAAAACATTGTGAAACTGTTTTTTCCTAATTTAGAGTGTTACCGACCTTTTAGAGGAGAGAAGTAGTATTACAGTAGATGTAAAATACATGAGAGTTATTCCTGATTGTGCCAGTAGCCTTGACATGGAATAATTGCATAGAGCAAAGAGAGGTGGTCAGGGTGGAAACACTATTTCTAACTGGCAAAAGTTTTCAAGATATGGAAAATATGGAAGATATGGAAATCTTTTGTCATGAGAAGCCTATATGAGAAGTCAAGTAAGAGTGAAGAGAAACAAACCTGTCATTGAGGTATTTCTTCAGATATCACTAAAAAGTTTTATTTCAGTTTTAGTTAATTACATTCAATGTTTAAAATATAATGAGCTTGAATCTTCAAATGTAAAGTTGTTGTTACAGTAAAACTGATTGTTTTGTTTTGAAGAGAACTAAATAAAAATTATTTACATGAAAAATACCAGACTGCTATTCTGACAAGCTTTGAATTATGATTGATTCAGCCAGACCTCTTTGGAGGATGCTTAGTCACGGATAAAATCCTTCACATAATCTACAGAGTTCTTTCACTGTTGTTTGAGAAGTGAGAATTATGTTTAAATCAATTCTGGTACCGGTTTGAGAAGAACAACTCTTTTCCTGAAGTAATGCCTATATGGAAATGGTGAACATTAGACTGCTATCTCTTTGCTAGAACAGGGCATGACGATGTATCACCTGTATCTAACTTGCCATGGTATTGTAATTATTTATTATCGCATATAGCTCCCTTTAGAATCATAGAATGCTTTGGATTGGAAGGGAACTTTAAAGGTTAAATAGTCCAACCCTCCTGCAGTGAGCAGAGACATCTTTAACTACATTGGGTTGCTCACAGTGCTAACATGACCTTGAACGTTTCCAGGAATGGGGCATCTACTGTTCCAGTGCTTCATCACATTCATCAGAAAAAATTTCTTCTTTTTATCTAGTTTAAAACTACTCTTCTTTAGTTTAAAACCATTACCCCTTGTTCTGTTGTAACAGACCCTTCTAAAAAGACTGTCCCTGTCTTTAACGTAAGGCCCCTTTAAGTATTGAAAAGTTGCAATAGGGTGGCCACTGAGCCTTCTCCAGGCTGAACAATCCGAACTCTCGCAGCCTGTCCTCATAGCAGAGGTGCTCTAGACCTCTGATCAATTTAATGGCCCTCCTTTGAACTTGCTCTAACAGGCCAATGTATTTCTTGTGCTGAGTACTCCAGAGCTGGACATCCCACCAGGTGGCATCTCACCACGGCAGAGTAGAGGGGCAGAATCACAGAACCAGGTCTTGAAGAATGTGCAAAACTGTAATTGGTCAACTCACTCTTATGTTAGTTAGTCAAGTTAGGTATTAAATGGGTCAATCAATTACTCTAGATCATAAATGAACAAATTTAATATTACTTCCCGCAAAGCAGAGTCAAAAGCTTTCCCTTTACTTGCCTGCCATTTTGCAATATTAACAAAAGTAGTGAGAAAAGTAATTTAAATAAATTGCTTTATATTAAGAAGTGATGTCCAGGGCCACCAATGATCACACACATTAGTCTCCTGACAAAAAGCGACTTTCAACATTTATTACAATGTACTTAGGTCCTCAACAGCCATAACTCAATTAAAAAAAAATACTTGTAATACAGAAAATTGACTGATGGGGCAGAATGTTGTTTCATTCTGTTCATGCTTTAGCCAAAGATCAGATAGAGCATGCAACAAGTAAACCATAAAATATTTTTCAAGACAGTTTTATTTATCTTAGAGTCAGGTTAACAAAGAAAAAACATAAACCTTCCCACGTTTCTACTCTATTTCTGAATTGCATGCAAAATTGAAATGTGTCATTAAATTGAAATACCTGTCAGGTGAGTTTCAATTAAGCTAGTTCTCATCCATTCTTTTCCTTTTCCGGACCATAAAACACTATTATTCTATTAAGCTCTCACAATTAATTAAAATTGTAGGGTTTTTTTTTTTATTTTTATGTATATTATTCTTAAATTTTCATTTTGTATAACAGAGAGTAAGAAACGTAAGTATATTTTAATCTCTTTATTGCACGGATAAAATTGGAAATTAAGGTAGAAAACTATCAATTCCATTCCAAACTGGAAGCAGTAAGAGACAAAAAAGAGAGGAAATGAAAGAACCATGAATAAAAGCTATGTTCTTTGTGGATTGTTCACCTCTACAAATCATTGATAAAACTCATGGCTTTGATGTTACAAGTACAGAAGTATTCTTCCAGGTTCCAGATTTGTTTACAGTTCTAAAATTAAGCCAATATAATTTGAACCGTAGGAAACAACATGACTTTCAACATTTTAGAGGCATTCTTGCAAAATTAGTTAGAAAAAAAAAACATTTTGGCTTTGATATGTATTACAAGTTGCATTAAACTAAGTGCTTTTCATATAAAGTTTCTATCAAGCTTGGTTTGGTAAGGGTGACCGTAGCACACTTGAGTAACAGAACTGAGTTTTACAGAAAACACAGAGACAAACAAAAATCTTCCTGTTTCAGAAAACGGGCTGTAGGGGGACACTGCATCTCTTTTCAGAGGAATCTTTTAGGCAGTAGTGCAACCTTGCAGGACTCTTAAAACTGTGATTATGCCCGGTTCTGTCATGAGTTCCACAGTTCCACAGATTAGGGAAAGGGGTAGATATGAGATAGTTTGTAGATAGCAGGTTTTTTTTACGCTTATTCAAAATGAGCTGTAATTTAGTAGTTTCGACTATAAGATGACAACAATGCTGAACAAGTAGGATAATTCTACAAATATATGTTATGACACATCATCTTTACTAACTTTGGCTGCCTCATTTAAAAATAAGTACAAATGTTTTATTTGATGCAAAATATAGGACTTGGTTCTGTTATACTCATCTTACTGGGTCCAACATCATCAATATGATTTCCTGGATGGGTGAAATTAGGAGGGTTTTAGACATATATTATCAAAAGTGGATATTTTTAATAGTGCGGTGCATCTCTAAATTACCCTCATCTTAGTGACTCTTCTGAAAATTAGGATGTGTCAATGATGAACTGTCATTTATCTAGACTTGATGTCTGGCTTCTATCAGAGGGATAGAAGGCCATATAGCTTCTTGCAAAATTCTTTTCTGGCTGATAGCAGAAGACCTGTCAGACCTGTGCTTCAACAGAGCAGCTCCTTGTGCCTGCCTGTCACTGTTACTGATGTGTAATTTATGGAAATAGTAGATAATAATTCCTAATGAGCAAAGCTGCAGCTAATAATGCTAGAATGTATCATATAGAATTGCTGTGAGATTTATGAAGAATGGAATTGACAAATAAATTTTTCTCCTGTCAACAACTGCAAGACCTTGTTTTAGAAAACCATTTGGTCTACTCAGTAACACATTTAAAAGACTGGTTTAAAGCTTATACTGTTTATTATTTATTAATAAATGCAGTTGTAATAATTCTTGAATGAGAAAACATTTAAGAAGTGAATGCTTTACATTACATATTAGTATTTTAAAATGTATGGTTTAATATTTTAATTCTTAATATACAAAGTAAGGTCCAATTTAAAGTAGTTACTTATATGAATTAATAGCAAAAGAAAAATTTCCAGGTTTTTTAATCTGTGCTCTGGATTTTTATTATGATCTATTCTAATCATGCCAACAACAAGGAAAAAAATATTGCTATTTTGACTACACAGCTTCTCTGTGAAGGTTGTATGGATAGAAGCTGTTTTCTGAAATCACAAAAAAAGGTTTCTGTATTTTCACTGATTTTATTCCTTAAGCTATGTGAAATCAGCGTATAAACGCAAGGTTATGAACTTAACTATGAACTGCCACCTGCTCTTCTATGCTCTCAGATTGCCTGGGTTATTTGCAGGTCACTTTTCTATAATACATAAGTCAAAGTATTTAGAAGACATGATGTTTTGATATTAAAAGTTTAATTCAACCACAATTGTCTACCAGAACTTTAATAAAGCCTTTGACACTGTTTCCCAGTGTTCTCCTGGGGAGACTGGCTGCTCATGGTTTGGATTAGTGTATGTTTTGCTGGATAAAAAAACAGCTGGATGGGCAGGTCCCAAGAGTGGTGGTAAATGGAGTTAAACCAGTTGGTGGTTAGTCCCAAGTGGTGTTCCCCAGAGCTGAGTGTTGGGGCCTGTTCTCTTTGACATCTTTATCCATGATCTGGCTGGGGGGATTGAGTGCACCCTCAGTAAGTTCACAGATGACACCAAGTTGGGTGAGAGTGTTAACCTGCTTGAGGGTAGGGAAGATCTACAAAGGGGTCTAATCAGGCTGGATCAATGGACCATGGTCAATGGCATGAAGTTGAACAAGGCCAAATGCTGGGTCCTGGGTCAAAACAGCCCCATGCAATCCTAAAGGCTTGGATAAGTGTGGCTGGAAAGCTGCCCAGTGGAAAAGGATCTTAGGGTGTTTGTCGACAGCAGGCTGAATATGAGCCAGCAGTAGGCTCAGGTGGTGAACAACATCCTGGCTTGTATCAGCAATAGTATGGACAGCAGGAGGGAAGTGATTGTTTCCCTGTACTTGGCACTGGTGAGGCCACATCTTGATTATTTTGTCCAGTTTGGGGCCCCTCACTACACGAAGGACATTGAGGTGCTAAAGCATTTCCAAAGAATGTCAACAAAGTTGGTGACGGGTCTAGAGCACAAATCTTATGAGCAATGGCTGAGGGAACTGGAGTTGTCTAGCCTGGAAAAAAGGAGAGTCAAGGAAAGACCACATAGCTCTCTATAACTGCTTGAAAGGAGGTTGTAGTGAGGTGGAGGTTGGTCTGTTCTCCCAAGTGACAAGTGATAGGGCAAGAGTAAACAGCTTCAATTTGTGCCAGGGGAGGTTTAGGCTGGGTATTAGGAGAAATTTCTTCACCAAAATGGTTGTGATGCATTGAACAGGCTGCCCAGGGAAGTGTTGGAGACACCGTCCATGGAGGTGTTTAAAGGATGGTTAGATGTGGTGCTGAGTGATTTAGTGGTGGCTTGGCAATGCTGCGTTAAGGACTGTATTTGATAATCTTAAAGGTATCTTCCAATCAAAATAATTCTATGACTCTAGGACTCTACTTCTTCAAGCTAAAAAGTTTCTTATTAAACCAGGTTACTCATCAGTTTTCCAGTCTTCATTTCAGAACTACTCCTTCACCAACTTTGTAATAAAAAGAAGAGTACCATCATAGGGGCAGGATGTAAGAAAGATCGTGTTCCTCTCCGCAATGTATGTTGGATAGATGGAGACAATACCTTAAATACGTCTCTCATCTTGAATTTGACCACACTACAGAAATGTCTAGGAATATAAGGAATTCAGCAAGCAGACTTTTTTGTTGTGTTTACTAAATGTTTTCTATTTACAAATTTCCATGTATGCTTGTACATTGTTTGAAATTTTTTGTAAGAATCTGCATGGAAAATGGCTGAAGTAAAATTTGCTTATAGCTTACCATAAATCCTTCAATGAGATGATGTCTAACACATTACTAAATATTCAGTCCTGACATATGTACCCAAACTCTGCAAAATATGGTAAATATTTTAAAAATTAATCATGATAGCCATTATCATTTTGGGATGCACTGAGAAGAAGACAAATGTCTTCAGAGATGCCACCGACATAGACAAAATATGGCACTGATGAAGTGGAGCAGATTGCTCAAGCAGCTTGACTGATTGACCATGTAAGATATCGCTAGTCTGGAATAATATACAGAATCAACACTAGTTGGAAGGAATCCTGATGTTCGTCTGGTTTCCTGGAGCTCAGCTTCTTTACGACTGAGAATCCGAAGCTTTTGAAAGTTTAAACAGAGAAGGTGGTATGCACAATGAGGTATGTATGTGCGTTAAGATGAAATTAAAAAAACCCTAAATCTTTGATGTGTTTGTGTTGTTTCTGCTCTTGTTTGCTCTCTTGTTTTGGGGAAATACGGATTGCTTTTAGAACCAAGCATTGATTCTAAATGAGATGCAGTTCTAAAGAGATGGGAACATTCTCAGGAAGTCAAAGCTGGGTGCTTTTGAATAATGTGCTTTTGGCACAATACCGGGGTAAACTGGAGAGAGTTCTATGGCTTGTAATAGTGCATCTGGCAAAATAATGTAATATCCTATTTGGTCCTGAAATTTCTGAGCGTAGTTGTATTTCTGCTTAGTTATTTGTGGAGTTTACTTAAATCCTTCTTTTCTTCCTGTAGCTCTATCTCCAACATTCTTGTGTGTTTGCACACTGCCCAAGGGCCATCAGTAAAACTGGCCATAACTTAAATTTAAGTCCCCTGAGCCCATGCATAGATTTTTGATATGATCTTCAATGGGACAAATGGGAGCCTAATTAATAGGAATGGAACCTAAACCTCTCACATTAGTGAATCATTCTTTCTTCTCTGCTGCTAACAACGTATTCAAAATCTATACCCGTACTGGAGATGTAGGTAGTGAGTATGTATATTATTCTTGGGCTGTACCAAAATCAATAGGAACTTGCTGACTTGAACGAGCAAAGCATTAAATCTGCAATGAATATCTCTAAAGGCTTAAAAAAATCCTTTAACCTTTATTACAGAAACTCTATTTTAAAATATACACTGAAAGAGAAAAGCATGCTACTTTTTATAGACTTGAAATCTTCTGCAGGTCTTCAGATGAACAGAAAATTGTACCAATGAAAAGCAATTTATAAGGGGGGAGTAAGAGGGCAAGATTTCATAGCACTAATTAGCAATGATGTAAACCAAAGCATAAATAAACATCAAGTACAGGAATGTGTCTAAAATGCTGTCTTCTTCGAAGGCTTTAGTAGAGGATTACATTGTCTGACAGACACCTACAGGAAGGAAACTTGTCCTGAAGGTAGAGATATAAAGCTTATGATAGTTGTACTCTAATTTACACAATGGCCTAGTGATGGAACACTCAGAAATTAAAAATCCAAGTTCAGCTCCCATTCTAGCAGAAGGAAGTTCAAAATAAACAAGCCTTGTTTTCTTGATAAAAACCCTGACTAATAAAGTGATTGGAAAAGAATTACTTCCAGGGTTAAGCAACATAAGCTAAGGGATTTGGGATCTCAGGTTTTGATTTATGTATCTATTTTCTATTTCAGCACCAATTTAGGTAATGAATTCCTTCACCGACTCAATTCTTTAGGGCCTAATTTCATACACTCATACAATGTATGCTAAAACTGCTAGTTCACATATTTTGTTCTGAGGTAATACTAACTCCCTGTTTTATATCTGGGCATGTTTTATTTTCCCTGAAGCTGATGAAAAGTAGGATTATTCCAGTAGGAGATCATAATGCTTGGGAATATCTCAGGTTCTGAGCTCTGATATATATTAGGTTTTATCTGGTGTCTACGTTCAGGATATTTCTGCAGCTTTACTGATTTTTAATATCTGCCAAAGAGCAAATGACAGATGCATCTTCTGTGCACTAAGTCATCAATCAGGAATGTAGTGTTGTTGAAGCTGTAATAGACTAAGGATATAACTGAGGTAAGTTTCCAGAGGGAAATATCTTTAATAGAATGATGGGGAAATAGATTTTGGGGGGAAAAAAGACATACATGATTTGGTTTCAGAGTGACTAACTGCCTGTTTCTGCCTCTTTTTCACAAGGCCAAGGATTTTATCACTCCTTCTCTTGCTACTATTCCTCTCCAATAAGTATCCTGTTTTCTAAAATTGTATGGTTACTAAACCAAATGCCATCCAAAGTGTTTGTTCCAATGCACTTCGGTCGAAATTGTTTGAGTCTATTTCAGTCTTCTGCTAAGAGTTCATTTCTTTTTTTCCAGCTGTCACAGCTGGACCAACAAATTATACTATTTCTTCTTAAAAAATCAAAAGTGTGACTGCTTATTAACCAAACAGATTTGTAAGTGATTGCTAGTCTCTTTGTGTGGAGGAATTAATATCTCACTTGTACTTTTTACTGTACAGTGGCTAAGGCACTCCATGAGCTTCTGTACACAACAGCATGAACTTTATGCAAAAGAATTAGTCCAATTAGAGATTCTATTTGTTTTTCTTTTCTCAATATTAAGTCTTTTAAGCTACAGAAACTTTACCTAGCTAAGATTACACTTAGATAGTTCATGACTAACAAGAATGGGATAGCAGTACAGAAGGCATTGCTGTTTAGTATGTAAAATCATTATCCCAGCCTCCAATAACCTTGTAAATATTTAACCTATCTACAGTTACACAGATGAGGTAACACGCTTTGAGACACTCCTGTTCACTGTTTTGTGATCTGTGATGGATTTTCATTATATGGGTTGTTTATAAAATTTATTGGGAAACATATTAATGTGTTGGTATAATTGAACTATATGCTGTTGGGACAAAGGGAAATATGTTAGAATCATTAAATACCCTGTGCACAAGTCAGAAGGATCTTGTCTGTCTTAACAAAGCCATTCATTGCTCTAACCTATTTTTTAATTCAAACATTAAAGAGCATTTACTGAGCATTGATGTAGGTGACTTTGAAATATCTTTTAATCCAAAGAGCTACGTGCAAAGATACTTCCTATGCGTTTTTAACATTAGTTACAAGACATTCTGTATATTACTTAGAATTACTCGGAAGAAATTATTCTCTTAGAAGAATACTTTCAGCATAGCTCTCTAGGGGAATTGCTGACTGGAACACAAGCCAGTGTTAGGACTGATAATGTAGTGGTAGAGAAGTCTGTGAACAGCCTCAGTAGTCTTAGTATGAAACAGTACTTTCAGATGTCTCAAAATATGATCAGGTGAACTACAGAACTGAGCATAGAGTGTAAATGGAAAGACGATGACCTGCCCTTATAGTAGAATGTGAACGGG
>NW_010390041.1:0-1070 GCF_000710305.1 Buceros rhinoceros silvestris | reverse complement strand
GGGAAAGAAGGACCCTTGATAACCTTGTATTACTCTTTGTAGCTCAGTTGTATCACAGTGCAACAGGGAGAATAACTTCCACAGTTTCTACCTGCACTGCTGAAGTCAAGAGAAGAGTCATCAGAGCTTTCTGCTCCAAGCCTCTTTCACTGATGCAACTGAAAAAATGTGACTTCTGAAGACAAAGAGGACTGAGGCATAGAGTTGGTTTGCAAATACCACTCACTCAAGGGAAATCATGAGACTGCAAATGTTTAAAAATTGCATTATGCTAGAAAGGTATTTCAAAGGTAGATGTAGCATTAGTAGCAGCTATATAAGCAGTTAAAACAGGAAGGCTATCAAAAAAGGATTGGTTATATTTCTAATGAAGCTGTTTCAGGGAACATCTGAATGTTATTTTGGAAACACCATGCTTATTCAATAAAACAGTATTACTTTGTCAGGAAGTAACTCAACTCCTTGGTGAATAAACTTGAAGACAATTACCTTATTGTGCAAGGATTATTGCCTTATGGAAGAATACTGTGATGTTCTCCATACAATAGGATGGAAAATATTTGTGTTGCTAACTTTTCTTGCTGTTTGAAGAAGCGCTGTAGAGATCTAGGTAGAAGTCAAAAAGTCTTTGTCGTTATCAAAACTGAACTGAGAAACCATCTGGGAGGAACACAGCATAATCTAGGCTGGGATGACTACGCATCTGTTCTGGAGTTTGCCTGTGCACAGTGTGGAGGGTTTGAAAATGTTACAAGGAAAAATAAAACAATACTTCAGAGCTGAGTTTTGTATATAAGTGCACCTAACTGTTCATGCAGAAAAAATAAAAATCAATCTGTTTCCTTAGTTACTGCTATTCAACACCTTCTGGAGTGCAAATAAAATCATGTATTGGGCTGTCTTCCATGTTCTTTATTTTCTGTAAAAGTCTGCGACCCCAAATCTCCCAAACATTATCTTTCTGAAAATTCCTATGAGCAATTGTGCAAGCAACAACTTATATGAACATTTTAGAAAAAAAGTAAATGAATATACTAGTAAAACCACCATGTTTTGGATTGGGGTAATGT
>NW_010390040.1:38472-38726 GCF_000710305.1 Buceros rhinoceros silvestris | reverse complement strand
CAGGGCAGGGAGCGGTGCCCAGAGGTGAAGGGTTTGCCGCCGACTCTGCCAGCCGGACACCGAGCACCGAGTTCGCCCAGTCTCCTCCCCGCCACACGGCACAGCCGGTTCCCCTCAGCACCCCTCAGCTCCTTCTGCTCCGCGGAGCCGGGAGGTAAGTCTCCCCGGCCGCCTTTCGGAGCGGCGTCGATGGTGGTGGCCGCAGCACCCCCTTCGGCCAAGGCCTTTAACCGGCCTCTACCCCCTTCCTCCGG
>NW_010390040.1:11363-38224 GCF_000710305.1 Buceros rhinoceros silvestris | reverse complement strand
TGGTTTCCTGAATAATCGCCGATTTTGGTGCGGCTGACGGCGGTTAGTTCGAGCGAGCATTGAGCTGTTTGTGTAACAACAAGTGAGTAAAGTCGTTTTCCTGTTCTGTAGAAGCAGGTTGCTGGAGTGCATGGCTTGTTAGGAGATTGGAGGCGAACTGAGCTGCCAGTGGGTTTTTTAGGTGTGTGTTTTGTTTTTTTTTAATGTTCTCAGAATGTAATGGTTTTAAGTTTGGTTCATTACAAACGCTGAGTGATGTTTCAGGTGAGTGAAACTTAGATTATTTTCAGGCTTCCCTGTTGACTTTGCTGGGAAACCCTTAATGGATGGTAAAGCGATGTGCTTTGTGTAAAACCAATTGGAATATAATCGAAGATTTTTTCTTAATGCATTTTGTATGAAAGATCTTTTGTAAGTGCCTACCTAATTATATCCTGTGCAGCATTATCCTTTATTTTGCGTGCTCTTAAGCATGATCGCAAATGAAGAACCCTGTTGAGTGTACTAAGTGATGCTTAGCTGGGCTATGACTGCTTATAGAGGGAAATGACTGATCTGCGCTGTAGACGAACACCTTTTCTGAACACTAATAAATGTCTGGCAGATGCTTTTTATCCTAAGCTGCCTTGGGATGTTAAAATTCACTGTGGGAGTAAGGCAGTATTCCTTTTAGAAGGAAAAGACAACATAGAGGGTTTTTTGTTAACTATATTTTAGGAGCTGCCTTCTACTGATCTCAACATCCTGTTCTCAGCTTCTTTTGAACTGAGACGTTTGGACAAGTGGAACAGGATTTGCAGTGGAAATAAGTGATATTGTGCTGACCTGAAATAGAGAAGCGACCTGGCAAACAGCAGACTAGTTCAACTGCTGAGAATGACTTTCAGCTAAGAAAATGATTCTTTTTGTCCTGCTACTGTACTTTTGAATCAAATAGATGTATTTGCTTATAAAATGTAAATTAATTTCAGAATCTAGAATACCATTTATCATACAGTGATAAATCATGATTTCTGTAGTTTTTTTTTTCTGTGCTATCGAGATAAAGATATTCAGGGTTAGTTAGGAGATTCAGTCTGTTTGATTGTGAGACTTGCAGGGCCTGTCTTAACCTTTCCAAAGATGTTCTTCCCTAACCGCCCCCCAAAAAGTCACTGAACATGCAAAAGAGTTTTTCCTTTCCAGTTTATGTATGTACAATTAAAATCACTGAATTTGCTTCCTGTGGTAATTTTTCACTTTTTTAATGGTCTCATAATGGTAATTTTTCACTTTTTTAATGGTCTCATAACTAGACCAAATACATTTTTAAAGCTGATGCAGAGTATCAAAATGTAGTGTCCCAACTGCATCCTGTGAAAGTGGGATTGTTTATGCTTCAGTAGGGAATATGCTAAGTTGTTCTGTGATTAGAAGTATCAAAGTTATGTGCCCTTTTAACATCTTTACTTTTGTCTTAAAATTATATTTTAGTAAAATATTAAGAAGTCTTCCTGGTATTTAAGATAAATTTAGTTTAGTTATGACTTTGTGAAAAGAGCAGATAGATATGGGAAATAGGGAGGTTTCAGTGGTTGCCTTTCTCCAGTATCTTGTAATTACAAAACCCAGCTTCCTAGCCAATGGGTACTGGTCAGCTGTATGATCTATCCGTATCTAATTTAATAGGTCATACCAGCTAAACAAATTTTTTCGTTCTGTTGTAAAGAAAACTTACAGCTACTTCTTGTTCCTTAGGTTTTTTTTCCTTTTACCTAACTGATTGTTTTGGAATGGCATACACAAAAGTAAGAACACAATTAAAGGCACACACAAACCGCAGGAAGAACAAAGTTGTAAAGGAGTTTGAGGTGCTGCTTCTTGAAGATTAAGCTCATTGATGCAACTGGGAACTAAGTGCAAGAGTTTTCAGCCAATCCTGCATACCCCAACTGCAGTTGTGTGAGCAGAAGAGCTGACACAGTGCTTCTGGGAACAGTGGGACATTGCTTTTTAGCAGCAGGCTGTAGCTGGATGATCTTAAAGTGTTCATGGTACCTGAGGGTTATGTAGCAGTGAAGGTGGGTTGATATATTACTAAGGAGCACCAGATGTACCCTGAAAGAGCAGGCAAAAGCATAAGAGTTGCAACATGTTTGCATTTTAACGTTTTTTCCGAAGTGCTTGAGACTTTTAGATGATTGTTTTCCCATATCTATTAAAACGTAAAAAGTATCTTTAATTTATCTAATAACAATCCTTAATTTGAATTATTTTGGGTTTTTTTGCTGTGCAGGTATTTTAGTGCTTCCTCTGTGCTGCTTGGAGAACCAGTGCAGTGAAATGAAGCCTGCTGCTGCTGAGTTTGCTTTTCTGAATGTAGGTGTGACTAGTCTTCTAGACATTGTCACTGGGGTTCTAGGGATTTATGGGCCACAGTTGAAATAGTTCAGTGTGTTTATTTAAGCTAAATAGTTGCATAAATAAAAGCAGACTAGTAAGCAAGTAGTTACAAGCTAGGCTGATGATCACAGATAAAGACGATGACCGGAACATCTGCCCCTCCCTATCACCTTAGGTAAGCTACTTATAATTAACATTCCCAGCATAGGAAGAGTGTGGAAGAGGAGGCAGTCTATGCTGTAGAATTGCTCTGGATTTTGGTTACTTAGAGAGCTTTTGAAAGCACAGCTTCCAAAGGAAGTTCTGAAACTCTTACTAAGTTTTAAAGGACTCAGCTCTGTTCAAAAAATGTAGATGAATTCATTTTCATTAGATTTAGCTCAGCAGTTATATTTAGTTCTAGTATTTGTAGGTGATATGTACATTTTCTTAAATGAATGAGTAGTAGGATTCTTTCTAAGAAATGGAGCAGAGAATGTTTGTAAATGTTAAGTATGCAACACTTTCAGAATATGAAATATGTTTACCAATGCATTCTCCTAAGATTTTAATTGAACTGCATCTTTTAAGAGATGCACTAAACCTGCTGTGAAACAGCAGTTGTTGAAATTAGCTTGCAGGCTGTTGCGATGGTTGTCCTTTCTACTACCAGGTGTTTCTTTCCCTTCCCTGTTCCTGGCTGTGCAGTTTTGTGCCTCCATTCTTGCTCTGTATCTGTCGCTTGTGTCCTCCACTGTGTTGATTTAGCTTCTGTTCAGTAGCAACTTGTTGTTGAGCATGTGAGCTTTCTACTGGGTTGGTGAGTCTAATGGTTTTATAAGGTGTTTGAGCACTGAGGCTGGTCTACTTGAGCAACAGGAGCAGCAGGTTCCTGTGGCCAGATGCAGCAGAGTATTGTTATGCTGACCCATTGTATTGTCTAACTGAATTTTTTCAAAACAAAATTTCAGACTTTGATTGTATTGTAGCCTTAAAACTGTTCTTTTTTTGTTCAATTTGTCTTCAGGCTTGAGGTGCTTATTACTTAATAAATATTCATCTGTTGTTTGGAAGGCTACGTGGGCTGTATTTTTGTAGAAAAATACCATTGTGTTTCAGAAGTGTAGGTTTTTTGGCAGATTATCTTTGTGGTGCTGGAACTTGTTTTAGTCTGGGGTAAGGAACACCTTTGCAGCCTGGAAGAAAGTACTGTTTAAAAATTGTATTGCTATGTATAGAAGAATGAGGAGTACCTTTCTGTATTTAAGGCATTAAACATTTTCTAGGTCCTTATATTTGGACTTAAATGAAACAGCTTCCATTTCTCTATGTAAAGACGTGAAAGACTTTTTGTATTTCAACACCTTTTTAAAGCAGTGATATAAAGCAAGCTTATAAGGGTATTCAGTGTTACTTCAGAGGAGTTCCACTAGCTTAAAAAGGAGTACATTTCAGATTTTCAGACAGTTTCAGATATTATTGATGTTGTTGATGTCAGTTTAAATGTAGGTAATGTCCATATAAATACAGATATCTTAAATTCTGCAGTAATCTTGGGAAGGTGAAATACTACTATAGAGACTGCAGTCAGGGCTGTGATTACTGTAAGGGTTGTGGGAGAAATGTTTCACCCTAACCTTGACCTCTGCTATTTTTGTACTTGTGCCTTGCAAACACTGGTTTCTGAAAACAAATAAATTAAGTTTAAAACGTTATTCCTTTCTATTTCGGTGGAAGATTGCCTCAAACAATTGCTACTCATTCCTTTTGTACAGTATGCCAGGAACATGTTTCCCAATGTATTGGGTTATGAACGTTTTTATTTCTGTTTAACAGTTGTTGCCAGTAGGCTGAGGCATCTCTAAATCTAGGGAGATAACAAATGATAAAACTTGAATTTACAGGTAACAGTACACAGGCAGAGAAAAATTTTTCCAACAGATATTAGGACAGAATGTCGAAATTTAAGCTTTTGCCAGACTGAGAGATAAATATCTTTGCCTTCCAGAAATGCACTTTTAATCTTTGCTTTTGCTTTGCTGGCTTTGAGCTCTGTTTAAAAGCTGTTGATCTTGGAATTTTCTTCTGAAGAAAAAACCTTTTTAAATATATATTAGGAAATAAGGTATTTTTGTTCTGCAGTTTTCTTATCTTTGTCTGTCCTAGTGTGGAACTTGTTCAGGAGTTTTAACCAAACTTAGATTTTTATGCCTCTGAAGACATATTCCTTTAAGCTTCATAAAACCCAGTTTAAATAGAGTAGATATTTGTAACTCTCCACAGTGAAGGAAGGAGGTTATTTGTCAGCTCGAGAACTGTTTGGCTTGCAACTTGTGTTACAGGGCAAGCAACAGAACATCTCTCTTTTTTGCTGAGTGAGAAGCGAAGGTAAGAGTTTGGAAGAAACTAGGGGTTTTGCAAAAAAAGAGAGCTCACGGTGTAACAGAGGGAGGTCTGGGAATACTGTGGAAGCACGGAAGAAATCCGAGAAGCTGAATTTACTGCATTGAGTTAGTGTGGTTTTTTAACGCTAAACTGTAGAGCGCTAAGCTTAGCTGGCATTTCTGCTTTTGAGGAACAATTTGCTTAGTCTGAATCTGTCTTAGTCTCCCTAAGTAGAAAATTAAGATTTGTGTCCGCATAAAGATACTGACATTTTCTCATTTTAGTGCATGAGAATTTTGTTTTAAATTAAGATTGGTGTAGTTAATTAATTGCCATCAGTCCACAGAAAAAGTGATGTCAGTAGCATGCAGGTTATTTTGTTCTCAGTATTTTTCATTTACCCCGGGTGATTTTGTATTCAGTATTGTTTGGTTTTGTGTAAAGCTTTGGGAGACTTTGAGTCTTGGGAGACACTGAGTTTCATAGGAAGTCATTAGCTTATGTATGTGTTTTAGATTAGATGAATAGTGATTTATATAATAGTGATTTTTATAATAGTGAATTTAAGATCCAAATTGTTTTTCTTGCTCTAATTTCACGTCACTACGCACCTTACGTGTTCAATATGAAGGTGGCAAGTGTGATTCTAATTTGTGTGGTCTGAGGCTTTTTTCATCTATAACCTTTTATTCCATATTAGACTTATAAAGCAAGAGAAAAAACTTTATGAGAATGCTTTTTTTGAGAATACAAGAGAACTACAGCATTAGAGACATTTTAGGTAGACATTGCAGTTAAAGCCATACATGTGAGGGGAGAGTTGCAAGTATATCTGATAGTAATGTACTTGGAATTCATTGCTGAAGAAAGTATCTGTCTAATTTATGGAGAATATTAAAAAAGCAGAATCCTTTGATTGCCATGTCGTTTGTTATTGTCAGAAAATACTGCATAGCTGCGAAACTTGCTCTGGAGACATTTTCCTGGACTATGGGTTATCTCTTTCATTATGTGCAGAGTTGGCAGGAACATCTATGCTTAATACCTGTTTAAAGGTACTTTCAGTGGCAAAAGTTAAGTCAAGTTAAGTCTGAAGTCTTTCATACAAGTTTCTGCCTGTCATGGTTTAAGTCCAGCTAGAATCTAAGCACCACATGCCCGCTCACTCATTCCTCCCCACCCCTGGTAGGACGGGAAGGAGAATTGAGAGAAAAAAGTACAACCTCTTGGGCTGAGAAAAGGGGAGTTTAATAGAACAACAAAAAGAGAGAAGAAATAACATTAAAAACAATAATACTAATGGAATAACATATACACGATGTGCAGTGCAACTGCTCACTACTGGGAATCGCTACTGGCAGCACTTTCCCTGGCCAGCTCCCCTCACCCTACATGTACAGGGTATGATGTCAGTATGGTGTTCAATATCCCATTGACTGGTTCAATTTAGCTGTCCTGGGAATGGCCCCTTGCAGCTTCTCATGAACATTAGCCCTGTCCTAGCTGAACCTAGGATGCTGCCTCAAACAGAAATAGGAAAGAATAGTTTGGATTAAACCACTTGTCTGATTTGGAAAATAAACATGGGGAGAGAATACAAAAGAAAACAAAAACCAAGAAAAACTTTCACCTAACTAAGCAACTTGCTGGTGAGTTCTGGTACTGTTGAAGTGTGTACTAGAGTTTTGGTGGGGTGGTTTATCAAACTCTTAATTGTTTTTAGTAAAGTTTTGCTGAGGTCTAAGTCTTTTGGAAACACTATTTTTAGCAGTCCAACAGAGATGACAGTTTGGAAGAAATTCTACAAAAAATTAAGTCCTGACCTTGTTCAAGTCTGGGCTGCATGAATGGAACAAAACTTCTGGAACCTGCTTCTGTCATGTTGATGGGAGATCGCTGTGCTGCCAGGCACTGGAGTTGAACACAGAGCCTTTCCAGCTTGTAATTTCTGTCTTGTCTTTGCTTTTACTCATGAAAAGGAGGAAACGCATGACTTCAACAGTGAGTGGGTGACTAGGGCTATGGCTTGGGCTTTGTCTGAGCTGGGGGACAATGGAGTACTTCCCACCTCTCAGATCCCAGTGCATGTATCCATACTGGCCATGTATGAAAGAGCATGCTTTGAGCTGCAATTCAGTACAGTTGTAATTGGGCTAAAATAGAAAGAGGGCTATAGGGCAGAAGACCCCAAGTGATTCAAGGACAGTTGAGAGAGCAAATGAATCTTGGTAAGGTCATAATCAGGAAAGGCAGAGGTACTAAAACTGTCTCAGTGGTTCTGTGCTGTCAAAGGCTGTGGAACTTAAGTGTGTGCCTCTGGAGGTCTGGCCTCATAAAAAAGAATAATGTTCAGTACTGCTGGTAATAGATGACTGTCTTATGGGATCAAATAAAGATCCGTCAGGCATGAGCATGTGATGTCTTATTTTCTAGGCATGTTTTTTCAGGAGCGTAGCACAGTAGTTAATGACTGTTCCGAATGCAGTTGCAAGTTGCCAAGTTTCAAAGTGAAAATCATTTAATTTGAATTTGGCTCCCCTCCTAAGTTCCTACAGTAGAATAGGTCCGTGTAATTAAATATAAGGGCAAGGAGGAATTGGTCTTTGAATTAAATAGACTTTTAATTTTGAAAACTGCTCTTCACAATGGGAAATGCTAAGAGCATGCTATGTACTTTATCCTGTCCTATCTAACCTGAAAACAGAATTAGTGTCTTCCGGACTCTTAGAATGTGTGGTTTTTTTGGTTGGTTTTTTTTTTTCCCCCCAGGTAGCACTGGAGTGCTTCACCATTGTGCTTAATTTTATCTTAAAACATAATTATGGTGTTAGACGAAGTGTAATGCTTTGCTTTCTAACTTTCAGATGTGTTCAACTTCACAGGTGTTTTAGCCTAGCTTTAAGCTATCTATACCTTTCAGCTGTTCTCTGTGACAGTTGACTGCCGTACAGTGCTTGATGTAGAAAATTGAAGCATCCGTTATGTAGCGTTAGCTTTCCATCAGCTATGGACAGTATAGCCCATTTAAATGGGTGTGTGGGCTGGGGTTGGAAAAGTGAAAAAAAAAAAAAATCACTGGAATGCTGCTTAACCATCAGTTACCTCCTTTCTCTGTTCTTTAGTAAATAAGGTTTAATACTGCCGTTATTAGGAGTTTTTTTTTAATTATTCCTTGTGTTATACCACTCCTTTGTGAGAACTGACTTTAATCAGTTACTCCTGTAAGAAAGATGAATGTACAAGAACTTAAATCAAGTAAATGCGTTCATTTCCATGGAATCTTGAAGTGAAGTTGGTGGGTTTCTGTGGTGAAAGCCTATAATGAAGTGTGATTTGTGGATTAGAGTCAAACTTCTATATTTTCTCACTGACCTAGAATAAATGTTTGCACTGAACAGAAGATAGCAGTTTTCAGTTGATGTTCATTTTAAGTTTATAGACATTAAGAAATTGCATGGGGATTTTAATTGTTATGTGGTTAGTCCAGTCTGTCATGAGGAAAAATTAAGTTAAGGAGACCTTGAGTACTGTATGTGTCTTCTGATGTGACAGTATTTTGACCAGAACTGGCAACTGGATGATAGAGAAGTCTGCATTATTGTTGGTTAGGTAGTAGTCTTTCAAGTGGCAAGATGAAATTTACAGGTCGGGTACTAAAGTTTGGATATTGGTAGCTCTTAGATTTCTCCATGTGACTTTAACCCTTGGTACAAGAAAAAATTACAGTAGCTTGACTAAAATGGATTTTTTAACAAGCTTCAATAAAGGTAAGGTATATTTTTAGTTAGTTTTTGTAGGGAAGGGAATTTAAAGTGTTAATAAATAAAGCTGGTTTTCTGTTAGATTTTGCATATTAAAGGATTATATGTGGCCGTAAGCAGTTTGCTTATGAACTTTTCCTAGGGAAATAGCTATATATGTGTACATTTAAAAGCTCATTCTCGAATCATGAACTAATTATGTTAATTGGAAATAATGTGTGGCAGTTGATACTGTAAGAGGGAAATGCAATTTTGGCCTTTTTAAAAAATTTATATAACTTGACAGGAAAACCTGACATTTTTAGAAGGCTTAGCTATGTAAATTTCTATTAATGCGAAAGCCACTTGGACTTGCCTTGGCATTTTCAATTAGGCACCTTATTTAAGTGAATGTCATTTGTATGTGTTTGTGGACTGAGACTGTGTACATGTAGACTTGCATTCTGTTACATAAAAGGTGATATATGGGGAGAAACCTACAAATCTGTAAAAGTAAACAAATAGATTTTTTTAAAAAAAATTAGAATGCTGATAATCTTGTTTGCATGCCAAAATGTATAAAATCTGTTCTTGTTTTGCTTCAGAAAACTGTTCTGTTTATCTAGAATGGGTTGATATTACAGGAGGTAGAAGCCGACTGGATACTGCCTGAACAGTACCTGATGCAGTCATAGAAAGAGAACAGAAGAATCTGTGGAAGACTTAGACTTTTAAGGAAAAAAGACAGAAGTGCTAGTGTTGAAGGTACTCGAGAAACAAACACTGCATTGTTGGAAGTGCTGGTAATGCAAACACAATTTAAGTGCACTTGTGATCTGTTAGTTGCTTTGGAGTGCTGAAAAGCACAAGTCACGCTAAAAATGTTTTGAGGCCATGTATACTGAGAAACAAACTGCACAGCTGAACTCCTGCATGATCTGTTATAAGGGGATTTCATTTGCCTTTGAAATTGGGATATTATGTTTGCTTTGTTAAATAAACATTTTCTGAAATACGAAGTTTGTTCTGCATGTGATCAAGCAGTAGTAGTTGCTTTGCTCATTTTCCTTCTTTGCTGATGAAACTCTAGAAAGGATTTTCAACTCATTAATCTATTGTCTGTTTTTTCTTTGCGGAATAAATGTAGTAAACATGGGATATGGTCTTCAGTATTTT
The DNA here is from genome assembly GCF_000710305.1 of Buceros rhinoceros silvestris. Lineage (NCBI taxonomy): Eukaryota > Metazoa > Chordata > Aves > Bucerotiformes > Bucerotidae > Buceros > Buceros rhinoceros. Next base: position 28,562 of record NW_010390040.1, on the reverse strand, counting down.
GAAAGGCAAGCGCTCTGGGAAAGAATGTGGACAGTGGTTTTTGGTGGCCTGAATGTGGGTGCTGCTGAAGATCCGATTTGGGTCCATCATCACCTCTTGTGTGTTCCATGTGTTTCTCAACTTATTCATGCAGAGGCACTAGTCCTCTTAGGCAAAACTGAAAAAGTTCATCCTTGTCTCTTGGGTTAGTTCCTATCTGCTGCAAAATATTATTGTTTTTTTGAGAGGAGAACGATGTTACGTCAGAGGACCTGCATGTTCCTTTCACAGTGGTTCCAAGGTAGTTGTTTACCTGACTGAAGTCAGAATGATAAGTACCTAAAAAAGGGGAGAATAAAACATTCTTAGATGAGTCAACTAACATCTGAAAGTATGATGAATGTTGGGGTGTGCTAAAAGTGGTAGAAAGGAAAGAGCAGTTAATGCCAAGCTGTATTTTGTTTTTTTATATTAAAAGATTTTAAAAACTAGCTGAGTTAGACTTGCAAAAGTCATACTGATATTTAATCATATATTCTTTGAGCAAGAAGACTTCTTTAAATCCTAACAATATTCCCTGATGTCTGGCTGAAGCTTATGGGTCAAGTGTGCTCATTTATGTAGTCAGAGATGAAAAACAAAAATTAAACAAAAAAAATCAAACTGTGAAATGAGAATAAGAACACCACACTTTTCAGGCAGATTGCATATGAGGAGAATATAGTCCTTTTAACTAGCACATAGCAAGAAAAGGTTTATGCAAGTAATTCAGAATGCTTACACTGTATGATTTTTTTTTTTCACTTTAGATAATGCACTCTTCTGAATACTGTCTGACTTCTGAGCCCGAATTACGTTGACTCTTTGAAAAAAATCTGCTGGATTTTCCTGAACTAGGAAGACTAATGCGATTCTCGTAACTTGTAATTTACTTGTATTCTGTATCAGAAATTATTGCATGCCCAAGTAATTGCAAATACTATACACATATATATATATCTTTGCCTTTTAGTGCTTTTCCTCTAGAATGTGAGCATTATGATGAAGAAAAGATATTGCCATCAACAATGTAGCTGACATAGGTAAGTGCAGTGTAAGTAAATAAACCCATGAATACCTTTTGTATTCCTACGGTAAATACTTGATAAAATGTTGTGTAGGAACTTAAGTGCTCTCCTTTATTAGGAGAGCACTTTATTAGCTGTGGAGTATTTTATTAGGAAATGCTGTAAGAGAACACTTGTGTTCTGGAGAAATTGACAGGAAAGCTTGTGCGTCTTCCTTCTGATGTGAAAAATATATGGACCTTCTGATGTTTGTTTAGTGAGAATGTGATAGAAAGTGTTAGTTTCAGTTTATATAAAAAAAGCATACCTGTAATGTAACTGGAATATTGGTTGGTTCAACAGCAGAAGGAGGAAGGGCGTAAGTATTGCGTAGTACTCATATGTAGTGTAATAGATGCATTCATGGAAACTGAAATACATGTTGTTAATAATGTATTTGATTTCACGCATTGTTGCTTTAAATTTCAGTTAAACACTCAATAAAGCATTACTTAAACCATATGAGAATTTTTTTTTATGAAGAAATTCAGTAATCAGTTTATTTACTATTTACTCTGAAGTGTTTTATTGGGTTTTATTAGGTTTTTTCCTGCTTTGTGATTTGCTCCCGAAATGGTAGTACCACTTACGAAACTACTTGATAAATACTGAAACATAGACTCAAACTTGTCTTTATCCCTTGAATCCATTGGAATTTAGGGATTCCCTATTTGAGCCTCCTGGGTGATGAATGAAACCCACTGAATCCATCTATTGTCAGGCTCATGATGGGTGGAGGGAGCCTTTTCTTTAAATGTGCAATTAAACATCGGCAGTTGTGGCACCAGGAGGAGCTGAGCTTCAGGATCTACCACTTCTGAAGCAGCTCAAACTCCTTCACATGCTGCCAGTATCTTTTTTTTCAGTGGCAGTGTAGTGGGCCTCTGGTCCTCTGTATTCTCGATTCCAAAGCCCTAAGGGTTGACCTTAAGTCTTCCCTGGTGCCATTAGATAGAGGCTTCGGGTAGGACCATTCTCCTTGGCGGTAGTATAGAGCACATTTTTAACATCTTGACCTGACTGACTGGACTGGCCTGAGGGCTACTGCATGAACAATCTCTCGCTTGATTTGTTCAAAGGCCTGTTGTTAGTTTGGGGACCCAGTTCTTTTTTTCTGTGTCACTTCATAGAGAGGGCTCACAATCTGACTATGGTCTGGGATATGGTTTCTTCAGAACCCATGATGCCTAAGAAAACTTGTCTCCTTTTTAATAGTTGGGGACACATAGCTGTTATTTTGTCAGTCACATCTATCAGGATCTGGTGATGCCCATTTTGCCATTTAATTCCTAAAAACTTCTTTTTTGTGCAGGTCTCTTGACCTTGCCTCTTTTAATGGTAAAACTGGCTTTCAGAAGAATTTTGATCGCTTTCTTCTCTTTCTCAAAAACTTCTTCCTCTATAATCCTCATATGATAATGTCATCAATGTATTGCAAACATTTGGGAGCTCCGCCCTTGTCTAGTGCAGACTGAATCAGTCCAATGCAAATTATGTCATTGTGTTTTGACCCCTGGGGCAGTTGATTCCATTTTTACTGGGTGCCCCTGCAGGTGAAAGCAAACCGTGGCCTACGCTCTGCTGCCAAGGGAACAGAGAAAAATGGATTAACTGTATCAATTGGGGCGTACCACTGGGCTGCCTTTGACTCCAGTTCGTACTGAACCTTTAGCATGTCCAGCACAGCAGCGCTCCAGTGACAGTGTGACTTCAGTCAGGCCACAATAATCTACCGTCAGTCTCCATTCTCCATTGGATTTCCATACTGGCCAAATAGGACCATTAAAGGGTGAGTGAGTCTTGCTGATCACTCCTTGACTCTCCAGGCGTTGATAGATCAGCTTCTGGATGGGGATCACAGTCTCCATTGGTGTGGTATTGCCACCGATGCCCTGCAGGGTTTGTTGTGATCGAAGTGCAGGACCCAGCACCTGACTTTGTTGAACCTTACACAATTGGCTTTGGCCCATTGTTCCGGCTTGTCCAGATCCCTCTGTAGAGCCTCAAGCAGATAAACACTCCCACCCAAGATGACTTGGTGTCATCTGCAAACTTACTGAGGGTGCACTTAATCCCTTCATCCGGATCATTGATGAAGATATTGAAGAGAACAGGCCCCAGAGAACTGAGCACTGGGGACTTTCCAAATTTCAGATCTTCCTGTGATTATAGATGGATTAAAAAAGTGTATTGTGCAAGTTAATTTCTTACTGGCAAAACTTCAGTGTTTTGTTGACTACTAAGCTTCAGCTGAACAAGCATTGACACAGAACAGCTACTGTGCTTTGCATAAATACCAAATAATCTCTCCTTGAGCCCCAGCTTGGGTTCTCTGGAACTGTTTTACTGATACATAAGATGAAACAGTGTGAGATTGGAAGCTTTTCCGGTGATCATGGACTTTCATTGCCTCACAGCTGCTTTCTTAGAGAACACCATTGCCTTATTGCTTCTGCTGAATTTCTGGTGCACTTTGTCCTTATGTTGCCTGCTTGTTATTCCATGCTCCTGATGCATCACGCCTTACTTCTCAACAGCGTCAGAACCCAACCTCTTATAACTAAGTTTTCTGCTCAGTTAGCAAGGCTATATGCTGTGCTCAGGTCAAAGACAAAATGAGGAAATCCAACATAAATGACAAAACTGGAACTGTTTTATCCTCTTAAAGTAAAGTTGCATTAGAAGAATACAATTTTAACCTCATTTGACATGTGATTAGCTATTGTATATGTGCCAACATATACAATATGATTAGCTGTGGAAAAATTGTAAGCTAAGAATCCTATGAACTGAACTTGGACTTGGATTTCTTCAGGTTTGCCTGCATACCCAGCCCCTTCTGTAGTCCTATTGCTCTGTTCTGGAGCCCATTTCTATCATTGGTATGAACTATTACTGCCTTTCTAGCCTTTCACTGTTCCAAGATACATCTTTTAGCACTTGGTAGTATGAAGATTTTGGAAGTATGGAAAATAGTGCCAGGAAGTTTAGCCCTCTGTTGCTACTGAGATTAGTAACTGTCTGTGCTCTTCCGCTCTTTGGTGATGGCAGTAACATGCTGTGCTTAGGTGCATTGCTTCTGTTTGCCATGAAGCCTGCATATTAGCACTAAAAATTCTGGGATTGTTTTCCCCTGTTCTTACTGGGGAACCAGTAAGATATGGAAAATGAGTCTTTTTTCTTCTGTACTTAAAATAGTTATACATTCTCCTCCATTAAATGTACTTACCTTCTTTCTAAGTTCTAAATGGTCCCCTTAAAGTCCTACCTCAACACACTCCATTTCTATTCTTTTATTTCTTCCTTAACTTTTATAGTGCAGTGGGTGAGGTAAAATTACTGATGGCTTCCCATTGAGTCTGTTCCTCTGAGATCTGTGGTTTGGAAAGTGCCTTCAGGATATCTAGTGGTGGTGCTTGAACTGGCAAGATTATGTGGTATCCAGATATGCTTGTATTTTCTTAAATGCCTCTGTCTATACCACCACTGCATTTATTACTCACTGGTGAAGTCCTTTTCCCTTCCATTAAATACGTCCACTTGGACTGGAACCTGCATTTGTGTTTTCTGAGTCTTCTCAGACCAAGTCTTTCATTACCCGTTTCACAGTAAGATGATCATGCTTCTTCACCATACAAGTTTCCATGTGCTTCATTGTTCGGGGGATAATTAGTCAACTGTTGATTAGTGATTTTTAAATAACGTCTGGTTGTGACTGTGCTATGAATATCCATGATGCCATTATTCAGGTGTATTTTCATATTCTTAGCTATGTTTTTCTACTGGCTCATTAGTTTTTAAAATGTTGTTAAGGAGCTGTGTTGTGAGTAATAATTTTACTTTGTGAGAAATGAGCTCAAGAAATTAAAGTATCTTCAGAGTGTTTGTTAAGCTCCTTATAACTATCTTTAAAATAGGCTATAGCACACAAAATGCATTAATTTTTCAAAAGATTATTTATTTTACTGCAGTGTGTTCCCAACATTGAAGCAAATGTAGCAAATGAATTTTGAACAAATGTTTACCTCACCCTGAAATTTTTCCTACGTACTAGCCAGCTGTCTTCTGCATTTTGGTTTTTTAAACCACTGTAGTCAAATAGAAAACAGTATCCAGTATTGTTGTGGGCAAGATAAAAATGAAAGCTTTCTTGGGATTCTTTATTGCAGTAGTAAGCTAACGTTATGTTTTTGCTGAATTAGTATGGAATTAGTATGTAGGCAGCGATGCTTGATGGTGGACAGGGAGAGTGGGGAAGCAAATTTATGGTTTGATTTATAATTGAATGGTGCACGGAGAATAAGTAAATATATTTTATCTTTAGACTCTAGGAGTTACTGAAAGAGCTGTTGTCCTTGACATGAGCTGATAAATTGTGCATCTCAGAAATGATAACTCATACAGTGGAATCATTTTAAGTTTCAGTCTCTCTGTAACTTCAATAACTATACAGCTTGATCATTTTGTTAGATCAACAGATACTACTTCGGGAAAATAACCCCGGAAATAAAATGCTTTCTTTTGTGAAGTTGGCATGAGATATAGTGTCTAAATGTCAATTTTAAGTGTGTTTCACCTACTCAGGAAGTAGTTTTATAGATTTGTGGTTTCATTGGAAAGTATCTGTTGCATTAAGTCTTGAGATTTTTTTTTAGCTCAGTTCAGTCACACTGGTCTTTCTTGCCATTATGTGCTAATCAGAGGTTTTAACCTTAGAGTAGTGCTTTTCATAGAGGATCTGTAAAGCAAATGTAATTAATTTTAGCTTAATTGTGTGACTAGTTGAAGGGAGAGGCAGTTTTTTACGAGCATCTTACTTCATTGAATAACTTTGTTTTTCTTCAACAGAATTCCTGCAGATATTAGTAAATATTGCTGGTGGTGTGCGTTCTGGTGAAACATTTTTACTGCAGATACTACAAAGGCTTTGCGAATGGGATGAACACGCTGCTGTTGGCTGCTTACTGACAGTAACCAGCTGGGCACTTCCCTGGTGATGTTTTCATTCTCACATTGCCCATTTGGAGTTTGCTTATACTGATTTTTAAAAAGACAAAGAAATCAAAGTGGAGTACTATAAACTTGACATGGATAATAAAAAGAAAGACAAGGACAAGCCAGATGAAAGAATTACGTGGCCTAGTGGGAGGTTGGGCCATAATCCACATGGAACTGGTTCTTCAAATTCTGGAGTGTTAATGGTTGGCCCTAACTTCAGAGTTGGCAAAAAAATAGGACGTGGTAATTTTGGAGAACTACGATTGGGTAAGATCCTTATTCATTTCCATAGACATTATTCAAGCCATTGTATGTAGACTAGGCATGAAGATGTCTATATGAGCACACCAAACAGCTCTTCAGACTGCTTTCAGACTTCAAATAGGTTAAATTTGCCTTGCACATCTTTTGGGGCTTGACAATGGCCAGTGCAAGCTCTATCACATACTAAGAATCTCTTTAGCAGGAGCCTTCTTGGGACTAAAAATGTTTCCTAACTGTGCGCAGTGCTATCCTAAATTCAGTCATTGTCTCTCCTGAGATGCTGGAAGTTTCTTCATGGTTACTGTATTTTGCTACCTTTTGTGGCTTCCTGAAGCAATTTATTCAGAGGTATTTGAGGTTAAGTGTACATGAAACACATGCCTCTCCTGTAGGTCTGCCTTACGGTACTGTGGTCTTAGAGTTATTTTGGAGAGGTGTAGCAGATGCTACAACTTTTTTCATGGCAGCAAGCTCTTGGATTCCTTAGTTTCCTTTCCATCAGCAGCACTTTAGTGAGGTTGAACAGTGAGCTGCTGTTCGACAGGGGCGGTGAGAATCCATCTGTAGAGAGAATCTGGGAGATGGGTAATTCAGTTAGTTTTCTGCTGAACAGATGGATGAAAATGAAATGGTGAAGAAAGGACAGTGAGAAGAACCTGTGGAATTCTGAAGAATAGGGGCAGCAAAGCTGGGAATTTTACCATTTATTAAAATAGACACTAAATGATGGGTGTGTGCTTTTGGAAGAGTATATATTTAGTTTTGGGGACTTACATTTCCATGATGACAGCACGATTAGCCAGTGTTTTCAAGATCTGTGAATTCTGTATGTATTAGCCAATATATTAATGGCAAGAATTTATTACAGTATTCCTGGAAGGTTTAAACTAATGCACTGCTTCAAGGTTTACAGAGAGATGGGTTCAAAAGTAGGGTATTTGAGAGTAGGGTGGACTATGTAGGTGGTCTGTTTCTGTTGATCTTCTGCCCCTGGTAGAACTACTACTCTTTGTTCTTCAGACAATGTTTTCAATATAGTGCTTACATAAAATATAATATTTATATATGCATGTTTATACCGTGAGTAAAATATAACGTTTTTAACATAGTGCTTTCTGGGAGCCTTGTATCTTGTCAGAGTCAGAATGTTAATGATCTTAGTATATTAATATTGTAGAGGGGTGAATGCTAATGCTAGTGGAGGTCTGACTGAGGATACTGAATTTAACACGGTCTCAATAGGAGGTACTCTTGGTATTAATAGTTAAACAAGATTGATATATTTTGACCCTTACAGTGTTATATATGTGCCTCTGCAGTTCACCAGTCAAGCTGAAACTGTGTCTTCATTTTTTCCTAAATTTTTCTAAACTGGCTTTGAATGATAATTTTTCTTTTAAACCTCTCCACAAACTAAATCAAACCAGTATAATTAATGTCACATTTACTACTGAAGGCAACTGTAAACTGACTTTTTTTTCCTGCCTCTTATCTTTGATTGGCCACCACATATACCATATGATTTTCAAATCAGCATCAGATTAACTCATTTGCTTGAAGCAGATACAGGGTAAAATAATCTATTTCATTCTAAATACAATCTTAAAGCAGTTAAGAGTTAAAGTCTGATGGTACTGAAATAAAACAAGACAAAAAAGTAAAAGAAATAGGAGGAAGGTAGTGTAGCAAGCACACTGTCCTGCAACAGCCTCCAGGATAAGTGCAGGCATTCTCTTTTTAACATCTGCCTCTTTTTGCATATATAGTAGATATTTAAAACTTTTATTTATTGTTACTTGTAGGGTAAGATGTTTTAAAGATAAGTTACTGAAAGCAGGAGTTAAGACTTGTAATACAGATTCTTATTTATATTTTTTATTTTAGCATTTACATTACTACAGTAGTAAGTAACTTCAAAGTGGACATCTTTCCTACAAAGATCTACACAAGCACTTAATTTGTTTTATGTACTTCCACAGACTAGAATATATTTTGAGCATGTGTCTTAGGGTTGAATTTTAAAGACTTAAAGAAGGAATAATGTTGTTAAAGAGCAGTAAAGCTGTACTTCAGGAGATAAAAGTTCAGTTACAAATCAGTAGCTATCATTAGTTCTTCCACCTTAGAAGAAAGGAATAGCCAGACTTCTGTAGTGGCTTGTGGATCAAATGGTGAATTTGCCATATGTAGCAAATGAGTGTCTGTAATTGTTTTTAATATTGAGCTGTTAATCTTAAGGCTCTTCTGAGTTATGGTAAAGATGGAGTAGTAAAAGAAAGCTTGTTGCTGCTGCATGTGTTGCATTAGGCAATGCCTGTTCTGTGCTTAGGGAGAGATCAAGAGAGGTGTCAAAACTCCTGTCTTCTGTATTTTAAAGACACGGTTGTCTTGAATCACCCCATGGAATGTTATAATGTCCCATGTGATGTTTCTTCAGAATGATAAGCCTGTTATTACTGCATTTGGCTTCTGGAACTCAATGTCCAGTCACTTGTCTGTAACTGGAATTGTTAGCTACTCCAGTAGCTGATTTATGCATCTAATTGAATGAGCAGGGCCCCTGCAAGAGTTTCTTCTAATGTCTTGTAGATTTTAATAGCATACAAAGACACAGAAGCAATTTCAAAGTACACTTTTAGACGAAAATCTAACTAACATGATAATAAGGTAAGAAATAACTATTAAGCATGCCTGGATTTCCACTCTAGACCCTGGATGTCTTGGAATTATCCATTCTTTTGGTGGTCCTGTTACTGCATGCAACCCATACTGATTCTGTGTTTATTATTTTACAACCTTCAGGTAACTTGCTTTTTATAAAGTCGACACATGAATTTAATACATACTCTTGCAAAGCTGAAAAATTATTCTTGCAAATAAGGATTAGAGCTGAGATCATAGTTTTTGACTATAAATGTAACTCTCTTCTCAGGGAGTCTTTTTGTCTTGGTCCATGTCTTCTCCTGATTTGATTTCTTTAATAAAACTGAGCTAAACATCGGAAATTCAGACCCGAATTATACTGCAGAGAAAAAAGTACAATTGCCATTAAAGTCATACACACTAAGCTCATTTGAAGACTGTAGAAACATGAGAAGTGTCAGCAGCGACAACTTACTTTTTCCTTTATTTTTTAGTTGTACAGCTATAAAGTTTAATATTTTAGTCATTGCATACAACTGAAGAAATGCTTGTTGAAATATACTTATCCAGTTACAGAATCCCTTCTAAAGCAGCAGAAGCATTTTTGCAATTTCCAGTTTCCTCAGTAACACTCTTGCCCTGTTTGTCCTAACTTAAGTTTAGTAAATTACTAAGAACTGGAAAAAAAAAAAATAGTCCTAGTAAATTCTAACTTTAATTAGTGTCTGGTGTTCCAAAACCATATGCTAATTTAAAAATAAATTTTAAATAGTTTTCAGCAATAAATATGAAAATATAGACTATCACATTCCCATTATAGAAGTTTACCAATTTACTTTCAAGCTCTTCTAGTGTATAAAAACTTTTCAGACTTGGTGAAATAGCTAAAACTGTCTCTCAGTGAAACTGCCACTTCTTACACTATTCAAAAATGAAGTTCTCTTTAGAGCATGGTTTCAGATATGGTATGGTGTGTGGCTAATAAAGCCACATTTTTTGAAGTTGTTGCCAGAACAACTAGCACTTAAGATCAAAAATGTTTCAAAGACTTTCTTGAGGTTTAAATGGCATTTTACTTGAATGGGAAAGCCAGTGTCTCACTTTCTTATTTTTGTTCTTTCTTTCAAGGAAAAAATTTGTACACAAATGAAAGTGTGGCAATTAAGCTGGTAAGTTAATTTTTTTATTTATTTTTAAGGATTTGGGATAAGAAACTAATTCAAATTTTCCTTTCATATATAATAGTTCAATTTCCTTAACTGAGATCTTGAGTAGTCTGGAACATTTCCAACTGATTAGATGAAAGCAGTTAGTGATAGATGTCATTATATCCATTGGCTATATTAAATAAAACCAGTGTTAATTGTTGTCACTGTTCTCAAGACTATATGTTTCTGAAGTCAATGGTTATTACTGTCTCAAGAATATGCTCATCAGTCCTCTTAGTAGATTCCTTCTTTGTGCAATAACTAGAGCAACACCAAATTTAATGTTAATCTGATAATCAGGTGACTACTGAGAACCTCCAGAAATTTTGCAGACTGCTTGTGTTTTACTCTGCTTATTCCTGCCTCAGTCTTGTTTCCATCCTTGTCACTGGTATTTGCATATCTGTTTTGTTAGACATGTTTTATTTGCAATGATCTGTAAAATGTTCCCTTCGCTTACAAACATGGTAAATTTGGGTGTTTCATTAATATGTCATTGTGCTGCTTTTTCTGAATCTTTCATCAGGACTCAGTTTACTTCATGTTTGGCTCCTGGATACTTTTAACTTCTTGGTAAATAACTGTTTCCATAACCAAAGCATTTCAAGTTTAAATTTAGTTGTTTACTTTTTGTTATTGAAGGAATTTTAGGACTCCCATTAATTTCTTGTTGCTGCAGTAGGACAGACTCTTTTCCATAGCATAGTATGGTGAGTTGCTGGTTCCATAAAGTGAAAGGTAAACTATGGAAACAGAAATACGTAGCTTGAGATGGGGAATCTAAAAAGCATTACAAATGTATATGATAAACTCCTGAAAAATATTTGTCACTATGGTTGCTTAGAAAAATATTTACTTCAGGAGTCATTACAGATTTTAAAACATCAAAGCTATGGTTTGAAAGAGCAACATTAGATGTTGTTTTGAGGGCTGTTGTGTTTGAATTATACCAGATTTAAATTAATTTTGTTTATAAAATATTTTGAACATACTCCTTGCCCACTGTCCTTGCTCACCTCACCCTCCCAAATGCCTCTGTAAGCAGGTATGAGGCTCTGAATGTGGAAGGCCTGTTAGTGGAGGTTGTGGATGACAGTCCGTCTGCACCAGAGGTGTCTCTAATGTCAGAATGACTGACCCCCTGTATCACAACCACCTTCCACAAGTAAGAAGAGATGGGTTTTAGTTGTAGACAGCTCCCATCCGAGGGGATCAGAGGGTGCAATATGCTGGACAGAGCCTCCTCGCATGGGTCTGCCGCTTCCCTGGGACCCAGCTTAGGGACATCACCAGAAAACTTTCTTGCCTAGTAGAGCGCTCGGACTATTACCCATTACTGATCTTCTGTGAGGAAAGATGAGGAAGCTGCAACCTGTAGTCTGGATTGATCAAAAAGAGATTCCAGGGCCTTGGGACAGTTGGTGAGGGAATCTGGGGCACAGGTTATTTTTTGCCCTCTCCTTCCAGTTGCAGGCAGTGACATTGGAAGAAACAGATGGATCCAGTCTATTAATACATGGCTCCGTGGCTGGTGTCACCACCACGTTCTGGGTTTTTCGACTAGGCTTGGTTTCAGATAGGATTCACCTTTCTGAAAAGGGGAAGAGAGTCTTTGCGCAGGAGCTTGCAGGGACCATTGGCAGGGCTTTAAGCTAGACTGAAGGGGGAGGGGGGATAATATCCTGCTTGCCTGTGACAAGCTGTGGAATGACACACCATGTTTAGAGGGACAGGACGAGAGCAAGGGCCCTCAGCCTGGTGTTCTGAGTCATGTTGGGGACACTGCAGCACAGTTGAAGCCTTACAGAGATGAACCAGGGGCTTCTGAAGTGTTAGGAACCAGCAAGAAAACATTGGTGAAATATCTCAGTCTCGGGTGTTCCTCCAAGAAGGTGACCTGGCCAACAACGCAGCTGAAGTGGCTCTACACCAATACACACAGCACGGGCAACAAACAGAAGGAGTTGGAAGCTACCAGGCTGCTAGAAAGCTAGATCTGTTTGCCATTACAGAAACTTGGTGGGATGAATCCCATGACTGGAGTGTGACTATTGATGGCTACAGACTGTTCAGAAGCAATAGGTGGGGAAGGAGCAACAGAGACATTGCCCTCTATGTCAAAAATGGATGGAATGTGAAGAGCTGTCCCTGAAGAATAGCCATGAGCAGGTTGAAAGCTTATGGGTAAGTCTTAGAGACTGAGACAACAAAGGGAATGGAGTGTGACTATTGATGGCTACAGACTGTTCAGAAGCAATAGGTGGGGAAGGAGCAACAGAGACATTGCCCTCTATGTCAAAGTGTGACTATTGATGGCTACAGACTGTTCAGAAGCAATAGGTGGGGAAGGAGCAACAGAGACATTGCCCTCTATGTCAAAAATGGATGGAATGTGAAGAGCTGTCCCTGAAGAATAGCCATGAGCAGGTTGAAAGCTTATGGGTAAGTCTTAGAGACTGAGACAACAAAGGGAATGTTGTGGTTGGTGTCTACTACAGGCCACCTGATCAAGGGGAGCTTGTTGATGAAGCCTTCTTACTCCAGCTGCAGGAGGCATTGCACTTGCAGGTTCTCATCTTGCTGGGGGACATCAACCACCCCAGCATCTGCTGGGAGGGTAGCGCAGCAACCTGTAGGCGATCCAGGGGACTCCTGGAGTGCATCGACGATAACTTTGTAGGCCAGGTAATAGACAGCCCCATCAGAAGATCTGTGATGTTGGACCCAATGAACATCAATGCATCTGAGCTCATCAGTGATGTCAGGGTTGGAGGCAACCTGAGCTGCAATGATCACACCCTGGTGGAGTTCACGGTCTTGAGGGATATGGGTCAGGCAAAGAGTAAAGTCAGGCCCCTAAACAAAATTCCACCTCTTCAAGGAATTAGACAATAGGAGCCCTTGGGAAACAGCCTTCAGAGTCAAGGAAGCAAAGAGAGCTGGCTGAACTTTAAGAATGCTTTTCATAGAGCACAAGATCTCTTAATCCTCAGGAGTAAGAAATCAAGCAAGGAAAAGAAGAGACCGGCAAGGCTGAGTCGAGACCTGCTGGTCAAACTAAAGGGCAAGAAGGAACTGCACAGGCAGTGGAAGCAGGGACAGGTATCGTGGAAAGAGTACAGGGACACTGCCTGGTTGTATAGGGATGGGTCAGGAAGGCCAAGTAGTGGGTGGAGCTGAGCTTGGCAAAGGATGCAAAGATTAATAAGAAGGGCTTCTAGAGGTATGTCAGCCAGAAAAGGAAGGTTAAAGAAAGTGTAACCACCCCGATGAACATGACTTACAAACTGGTAACAATAGATGAGAAGGCGAGTGAGGTACTCAACAACTTTTCTGCCTGATAACCTGTCTTACACCTCCTGAGTGGATGGACCACAAGATGGGGACCAGAGGGGCAAAGTCTCTCCCTCTGTAAGACAAGACCAGGTTCATGACCACCTGAGGAACCTGAATAATACATTTTTAAAAAGCGTAGAAAGGAGGACCCTGGGAACTCCCAACCTGTCAGACTCCGCTCTGTGTGTGGGGTGATCATGGAACACATCCTCCTAGAAGCTCTGCTAAGGCATGTGGGCGACAGGGAGGTGATTTAAACAGCTGACATGGCTTCACCAAGGGCTAGTCCTCGTTGACCAACCAAGCAGCTTTTTATGAAGGAGTGGCTACTTGAGCAGGGGAAGAGCTCTGGATGTCGTCTATCTGGACTTCTGTAAAACCTTTGACACAGCTCCCCACAACATCCTTCTGTCTCAATTGGAGAGATATGGATTTGGTGGGTGGACTGTTTGGTGGATACAGAATTGCTAGAATGGTTGCACACCTGTGTAGTAGTCAATGGCTTGGTGTCCAGATGGCGATTGGTGACAAGTGGTGTCCCTCAGGGGTCCGTGGTGGGACCAGTCCTGTTTACTGTCTTCATCAATGACATAGGCAATGGGATTGAGTGAACCATCAGCAAGTCTGCAGATGACACCAAGCTGAGTGGTGCCACTTGACACAGCTGAGGGACAGGATGCCATCCAGAGGGACCTGGACAAGCTGGAACATTGGACATATGCTCACCTCATGAGGTTCAACAAGACCAAATGTGAGGTTCTGCACCTGGGTCAGAGAAATCCTTGATACCAATCCAGGCTGGGGACTGATGAGATTGAAAACAGCCCTGTGGACAAGGACTTGGGGATACTGGTGGATCAAAAGCTGGACATGAGCTGAGAATGCCCACTCACAGTCCAGAAAGCCAACCTTATTGTGGGCTGAATGAAAAAAAGTGTGGCCAGCAGGCCCACTCTCACTAGAGTGAGATGTCACCTGGGGTACTGTATCCAGCTCTGGAGATCTCAGCACAAGACAGACATGAACCTTTTGGAGAGGGTCTAGAGGAGGGCCACAAAATAATCAGAGGGCTGGAGCATCTCTGCTATGAGGACAAGCTGAGAGAGTTGGGGTTGTTCAGCTTGGAGAAGGCCTTATTGTGGCCTTCCAGTACTTAAAGGGGGCCTATAAGAAAGATGGGGACAGTCTTTTTAGCAAGGCCTGTTGCAATAGGACAAGGGATGATGGTTTTGAACTACGAGAGGGGAGATTTAGACTAGGTACAAGGAAGAAACCCTTTACAATGAGGATGCTGAAACACTGGCACTCGTTGTCCAGAGAGGTGGTAGATGACTCATCCCTGGAAATATTCAAGATCAGGTTGGACAGGGCTCTGAGCAACCTGCTGTAGCTGAAGATGTCGCTGCTCACTGCAGGACTGTTGGACTGGCTGACCTTTGAAGGTCCCTTCCAAGCCAAACATTGTATGATTCAATGTGTCTGGTAAAACTTGAAAATGGTCTGAGAATTCCTCTAGTTAAAGGCTGTTTACTATAAAGCACATTCAGAAATAGTGAATTTTTTTTCAAGCACTATTTGCTTGATGATGTAGCGTAAGAACTTTTTAATCTGATCAGTGGGTTTTGGTAAAGTCATTTTTATTACATATGTAACTGTTAATAAACTGAGCTACTATTTCAACCCAATTAAACTTTCAAAGATACTGTTCAGTGGTAACTTTTGCTTCCAAATTATTCAATCTTACATCCATTCATTTACAGCTGTGCAAAAAAGCTTGAAGTATCATGATTGACCAACTTAATCTGAGGTTGCTAAAGAACCAGTGTAGTAAAGTATGTCTGTAATTTACTACTAGTGCTTAAAGAACTCTGAACTCGGAGTTAACTTTTCGAGTTACCCTCTTACATTAGTGATATGAAAAGCTATATATAATGTCTGTGCAATATACAACAAGTGGAAGGAATCACAATATAAATCAACAGTAGAGCTCGCATCATCATTTAAAGTAAAAATACATTTATTAGCAGGTAGAACTCATGGGTTCTTTTAATACGATTCTCACCTTTTTTATACCTTTCATCTGTTTTGAATTTGTTTCTAAATTGGAAAGGGATTTGGGTCACAAGGTTCAGTCTGTTAAAAGAAGCTGCATCAAATCTTAGGATTTAGTAGTATTTTGGGTTTTCTGCGGTTTTTCTTATATTGGAAACAGTGCCGGGACTGAGTATTCTAACAGTTCAGTAGCTTGTACTTGCACATGGTATACCATCCTTTCCCTTTTAAATAATAAGCCTAAGTTTTTCCCTATCTCTGGCACGTGCTCCCTTTGCACTTTGAGATCAGTCATTAGGCCTAGGCTCAGACCTTGTTTTGTTATCCCAAAAGAGGCACTCTTAATTTTCTGTTTTGCAGCTGTGGTGGTTCAAGTTTAGCCCTTCTGAGTGGGGTTACTTGAATTGTGTATGTATTCCAGTTTGAGCAGTTACCCTTGCATTAACCTGAAATCCTATTTGTATTCCTCATGGTAGCATTCCACCATTGATGCACTGTTCTCTTGTGAGCAGCAAGACATCTCCAATATCACGTTTTGTGTACAAATGTTAACCATGTATTCTAGCGCAGGAGGATTGTGTGGGTTTCTCTCGAGAGCATGTATTACAGTGTCAGCATTTTTGCAGCAGTGTGCAGAAGAGCTTCTGATGTTAGAAGTAAATGGATTTTATTTTGTAAGTACTGTTTTGACTTAAAGTTTTCATTGTGTTGGGTTAATATTTCCCTCATGGACAGAATTATACAAGTATGTTCCTGTTCATGATGCTTATGGAAACTTCAGGACTTACTTGTGTAAGGAAATAGTTTGAACAAGATTTCTGTGTGAGGCTTGAGGATCATACCATGTATGCATGTTAATGTATACAGCTTTTATGTAAATGTTTATTTAGCCTGGTAAAGTGACTAGAGTTCAGGATCTCACTCCCAATCTGGCTTCTTTCATTATGGCCTGTTCTGGTGGGGCAGATAGCCAAGTTAGAAAGTGTGGCGTATTGATTCATGGACTCCAAGTGATGATCGAAGACTTTTATTAGCAGCACAGCAAGCCTTATATACCCTCTGTCCCAGAAGCAATAATTTTCCACCGAAGCAACAACCCCCCATTATCTTGTCCGTTCAGTCTCACTCCCTTATTTCCCAGACCAGAGTGATCCAGATATTTACAGTTCCTTGCAACGGTTCCCAGCTTGTGGTTTTTCTTCTTCTGTGTCTTCTGCAGATCTGTTCACAGATCCCAAGGCTTCCTGCTTACCAAAGCAATCACATCTCGACCTTCAGCTGATGATAGATCACCAGCTATCCCCACAGGAAAGGTTAGAACAGACTTTTCTAAGAACTGGAAGGAGACTCGGAAGAACTGGGTGCTGTCAGTTGTGCACTGCCTAGTGGTGGCTGCTTGTTTCTCCAGGTGTATTAGTATACAAATTGATATCATGTGACCAGGTAGTTTGTCAGCAGTAACCATTTGGTATACATGAGTATACCTGACGAGCTATTCCCTCTCGTTTATTCTTCAGCCCTTTCCCTTCAACAAATTTCTCCATTGCCCAAACTTAACTCCTCTGCTGGATTCTTAACCACTCCTCATTGTGGCGGAGGGTGGAGTAGCTCAG